>NW_026739490.1:4211202-4468048 GCF_022355385.1 Mustela nigripes
GGGCCCCAAGCGGCGGCAGCTGACGTTCCGGGAGAAGTCGCGGATTATCCAGGAGGTGGAGGAGAACCCGGACCTGCGCAAGGGCGAGATCGCGCGGCGCTTCAACATCCCGCCGTCCACGCTGAGCACCATCCTGAAGAACAAGCGCGCCATCCTGGCGTCGGAGCGCAAGTACGGTGTGGCCTCCACCTGCCGCAAAACCAACAAGCTGTCCCCCTACGACAAGCTCGAGGGCTTGCTCATCGCCTGGTTCCAGCAGATCCGCGCCGCTGGCCTACCCGTCAAGGGCATCATCCTCAAGGAGAAGGCGCTGCGTATAGCCGAGGAGCTGGGCATGGACGACTTCACCGCCTCCAACGGTTGGCTGGACCGCTTCCGCCGGCGCCACGGAGTGGTGTCCTGCAGCGGTGTGGCCCGCGCCCGGTCACGCAGTGCCGCCCCCCGGCCCCCAGCGGCTCCCGCCAGCCCGCCTGCGGTGCCCTCGGAGGGGAGTGGCGGGGGTTCGATGGGCTGGCGCGCTCGGGAGGAGCAGCCGCCGTCTGTGGCCGAGGGCTACGCCTCCCAGGACGTGTTCAGCGCCATCGAGACGAGTCTATGGTACGACTTCCTCCCCGACCAGGCTGCGGGGCTATGCGGCAGCGATGGACGGGCGCGCAGGGCCACCCAGCGCCTCAGTGTCCTGCTGTGCGCCAACGCAGACGGCAGCGAGAAGCTGCCCCCACTTGTGGCCGGCAAGTCGGCCAAGCCCCGCGCAGGCCAAGCCGGCCTGCCCTGCGACTACACCGCTAACTCCAAGGGTGGAGTCACCACCCAGGCCCTAGCCAAGTACCTGAAGGCCCTGGACACTCGCATGGCCGCAGAATCTCGCCGAGTCCTGCTGCTGGCAGGTCGCCTGGCTGCCCAGTCCCTGGATACCTCGGGCCTGCGACACGTACAGCTGGCCTTTTTCCCTCCGGGCACGGTGCAGCCGCTGGAGCGGGGAGTGGTCCAACAGGTGAAGGGCCACTACCGCCAGGCTATGCTACTCAAGGCCATGGCCGCGCTGGAGGGCCAGGATCGCTCAGGCCTGCAGCTAGGTTTGATGGAGGCCCTGCACTTTGTGGCTGCCGCCTGGCAGGCAGTGGAGCCCTCGGACATAGCTGCCTGCTTCCGGGAGGCTGGCTTCGGGGGTGGCCCAAATGCCACCATCACCACTGCCCTCAAGAGTGAGGGGGAGGAAGAGGAGGAGGAGGAAGAGGAGGAAGAAGAAGAGGAGGAAGAAGAGGAGGAGGGTGAAGGGGAGGAGGAGGAAGAGGAAGAAGAAGGCGAGGAGGAGGAAGGGGCGGAAGGAGAGGAGTTGGGGGAGGAAGAGGAGGTGGAAGAGGAGGGTGATGTGGAGGACAGTGATGAGGAGGAGGAGGAGGAGGAGGAAGAGAGCTCCTCTGAGGGGCTGGAGGCTGAGGACTGGGCCCAGGGGGTAGTGGAAGCCGGTGGCAGCTTCGGGGGCTACAGTGCCCAAGAGGAGGCCCAGTGCCCTACCCTCCATTTTTTGGAGGGTGAAGAGGACTCTGAGTCTGACAGTGAGGAAGAGGAGGAAGATGAGGATGATGAGGAGGATGAAGATGATGAAGACGATGAGGAGGATGGTGATGAGGTGCCTGTGCCCAGCTTTGGGGAAGCCATGGCCTACTTCGCTATGGTCAAGAGGTACCTGACTTCCTTCCCCATTGACGACCGAGTGCAGAGCCACATCCTTCACTTGGAACATGATCTGGTCCATGTGACCAGGAAGAACCACGCCAGGCAGGCGGGAGTTCGGGGTCTTGGACATCAAAGCTGAGCCACTGGGCCTAGTCGTGCCCGACCCGGATGTGGCAGCACCAGCCCAGGGCAGAGGACTCTCTGGGCAGCCGCTATGGATGGAGCCAGAGTGGGGAGCTCCAGATTCTTTAGTGATGTTCCTCGGGCCCTGTGACGGGCCCAGCCACCTCGGTAGGGCCCAGGGCTGGGGTCAGCCTCACTGCCTGCTTATTGCCTCTTTCTCAGAGTCCTCCTTCCTCCCCATTTGCCCCCCGGGCTTGGGGGACCAGGTGGGGAGCTGTCCGGTGCTACCACACCGTGCCATCCGTGGACTAGGCCCCAGGAGCAGCCAGGGGTGGGCCCTGGAAGCTCCCGGCCGGAGAGTGCCTCTCCCCTCTGCCGTCCACACCAGGTCTTTGGTGGGGGGGACCCCAAAGCCATTCTGGGAAGGGCTCCAGAGGAAGGTCCAGCCTAGGCCCCCACAAGGCTGGCAGCCCCCTACCCCTGCCCCTGGGCCGCCTTGAGAAGCACAGTCTAACTCACCGCAGGCTCCTGAGCCTGCCTCTGCCTGCTTCCCCATCTTCCCAATCCCTTTCTCTGGCCCAGTCCAGGTTACTTTGGCCCTTGGTTTTCTTTCCAGATTGGAGATTCCCAAGAGGCCCTTCAGGGGAGTGATAGTGGGCACTTCCTTGTGGCTAGCTGCAGGCCCCATGCCTCTCCTCCCTCTCTGGCAGGGCCCTATCCTGGGCAGGGGGCCTGGGGCTGGGCCCGTAGTCCAGCCATCCAGCTACTCCTTTCCCAGTCTGAATTCAATAAATCCGTCCACTCCCCTTTTGTGGGGGTGAACGTTTTAACAGCCAAGGGTGCATCCTTCATGGTCTGGGCTTGCGTCTGTCTTGGGAACACGTCCTTTCTTGGTTCCTTTTGGTCCTTTTTCTGGTGGGACATGGAACCAAGTGTTGAGAGGGTAGCCACAATTCAAGTCCTGACTGGGGCGAGGGGCCACCTCCATATCTAAATGTTATCTAGGCTTGGGGAGGAAGGGATCTTTAGTGTACCTGTTTGGGTTTGAGGAAAGCTGGGCCTTGCACTGCTTTGGGGTTAGAAGTTGGGGTCAGTTAGCTAGGAGAGGAGGGAGGGAGCCAGCTATCCCTGTTGGACAAAGTTAAACTGGGAACTAGGCCTGTTAAGCCCATTAAAGAAGGTCCTTGCAGGAGTGGGCCCAGAGGACAGAGCAAAAGGGGTGCTGGGGCAACTTCTGTGGTCCAGGTTAGAGTCTGGAGGGACATACAGAGCATCCCTTGGTCTACCTTTAATGCCGTAAGAGGGAGCCCTTTAGACCTCAGTGATTAGCATCTCCAAGCCTGGTGGCCATCCTGGGGACAGTGGCAGGAGGAAGATAAAATTCCTGGGACAGACTGCACCCCCAAGAGGCTGGGGGCACCCCAGTCCAAAGGTGAAGCCTCGTGTCTCTGCTGATCCTACCCCTTTTCTCCTTTCATGGCCCAGCCCCTCCCTCATTGAGGCCCTCAGGCCCCAGTGGTTCCAGCCAGGGGGAGGCCTGGGCCTGAGGAGGCCGCTCAGCTCTGGGTCAAACCGGTTTTCCCACCTCCACTGGGGCTGGCACGTTGCTGCTGTGGTTCCCTCCCCACCACTTCCTTTCAGTTCTTCCTCTCTCCACCCTGGAATGTTAAGGGGGGTATATCTAAGTCGTCTTTTGTCCCCTCCCTGCCCTGGGTGTGGTCTTTTCTAGAAAGGCAAGGCCACTATGTATGACTTTAAATCAAAAAGGTCGAGTGACAATTCCACACTTGGTCTTCCAGACTTCTGGCACTCAGATTTCCCCTGTAGTCCTTGAGGACAACGAAACTAAAAGACTAAGGGACTGCAAAACGTAGTTGGGATTCCCCTTACCATCATTCCCCCACCCCATCTGAGCTGTGGAGGAGGAAACCAGAAGGCCTTAAAGGAAGCCCAGTGCCCCCCCCCCGCCCCCCCGCCGCCGGCCTGCTCCAGAGTAAGGGGGGCAGGAGCAGTAGTCTTCTCCCTGTTGAACATGGCCCCTCCCTCAAATACCAACAAGGCAAATCATTTCCGTGTGTCTCCTCTTCTGCTGGAACTGAGGTCATCTCATTAGTGATAGCACCAACTGATGTTAATAGGGCCCTTGCTGTGTGCCAGGTGCTGTGCTAAGCATTTTCAATGCTCACGAATCCCTATGAGGTAGGTAAAACCATGTGAAAACAGGCACAGAAAGGTCCAGTAATGTGGCCAAAGCTACACTGCTAGTCTTTGGTGGAAGCAAGCTTTCTTCTCTGGCTGATCCTAGAAGTGCCTCTTTTCCTGCTACTCTTGTCCCTTCGCTAAGGAAGGACCCATATCCCTAACCCTACTACAAAGAGTGCTCTTTTGAAATGGAACTGGCTACTAAATCCATTTCTAACCCATGGAAGATAGCTCTCGGAAGGAGGTGAGAGGCTGTGGAAGTGTCTACTGGAGCTCTTGCAGCTTTTACTCCCATATCCCCAGTCCCCATACAAATGCAGATCTTCCATAAATACCCTTCCCATTTTCCTCCCTATTACCCTGTTGGGACAAATAGGCGAGAACCATTCCCATTTCGTGAAAGGAGAAATATGATTAAGGAGCTAAATAACCTGCCCAAGGCACTGGCCCTGAACCCTAGTATTCTCCCTGGGAATCTGGGGGACATATTAAATGCCCTATCAGGACACTGCTGGGAAGGGCACTAGTGTTGATGGCCCTAATAGTACAGAGCTCTGAGGAGGGACCCAGCCAGGAGACAGTCACACAGCCTATCACACAATCCAGCTGGGAAGCAGCAGATGATTAGCAGTGGACGCCCAGATGAAGCTGACAAACATTGGGATGCCGCCTTCACTTGGGACTGATCACTAAAGGATGGGGAAGGGGAATCCCAGCCCTGGGGAGGCTGGTGCAGGGATACTGAGGGCCTGGTTGGCACTGACAGGTTTCAGAGTGGGCCAGTTTGGCTGATCAGGTGGCGCTTGGCACAGATGCTGGGAAGACAAGGCCACTTAATCACCTTTTCAAAGCTGGGGCCTGGGAGTAAGTAGAGGGAGAAAACTACAACTCCCAGAAACCCCTGCTCCCCGCCCAGCTGGGGACAGTTGCTATGGTTTCAGAAAACAATATGGCTGCTCCCTGCTGGGAGAAGAGTCTTCGGGTTAGAGAGGCAGAGGCAGGTCTGGTCGCTGTCAGTGTCGAGAGAAGAGGCGCCTGAGGGATCGTGAAGTTGGGGCTGGACTCTGCACGGCTGGAACGGCCTGGTCTTGCCTTGCCGAGGGTGCCAATGGCGAGCAGCGTGGATGAGGAGGCGCTGCACCAGCTGTACCTGTGGGTAGACAACATCCCTCTGTCCCGGCCCAAGCGAAATCTCTCCAGGGACTTCAGTGATGGAGGTGTGCACCTCAGTATGTGTGCGCTCCTGTGTGTATGCCCCGTGTGCCCGTGTTTGTTGACACGTTCTGTCCTGTAGTACATGTGTAGGGGGTCTGTATGCATATGTCTCTTTGTGCTTCTGTGCGTGTGGGTATGTGTGTATTGGGGGTGCCTGACTACCTCTTAGAACTTTAATTGTGTATATGTGTGTGTGTTTCTGTGTGTGTCTGTGGGAATAGGAATATGTGTGTATCCATATGTATGTCCCCTTGTTCTGTCCTTTATGCATGTGTGGTGGTGATGATGGTGTGTGTCTAACTGTGTGAGTCTGTGACTCCCTCCTGACACCTTAATAAGATGTGTATTTGTGTATGTTTTTGTGCTTCTTTGTGTGTGTACTTGTTCTTTGCTGTATTCCATATATCTGTCTTGTGGGAGTCTGCGCATGTGTATGTTCATATGTTTGTTGATGGGTTCTGTCCTGTATGCAGGTAGGGGGTCTTGTGTGCATATGTGTTTCTTTGTGATTTTTAGGTGTCTCTGTGTCTAAGGGTGTCTCTTGAGATTTTAATGACAGAAGTATGCATCTCTGGTACATTAGTACATTGGTGCCTATGTGACTTACTGTGCTTGTGTTTGTGTGCTTGTGTGTGACTCTCTTGAACTTCAATGACGGAAATATGTGTCTGTGTATATGTTTGTGAATCTCTGTGTGTTGTATATGTGTGTGCTATATGTGGGCTTGTGTATGTATGGGCATGTGTGTTTCCTGCGTGTCTACACACTTTGTGCATATCTGTAGGGGGATCTTATCACATGTCTCTGCTTGTGTGACTCTGTGACTCTTTCCTGGGATTTTGGTGGTGGGAGTGTGTGTGTGTTTCCATGTAAATGACTAGGATGGGATGCCAGGCTCCTGGCGCGCTCTCTTGGAGACTCATTCTCTACTAGAGGACCAGAGACCCTAGTTTTCATATGCCTGAGCTGAGGGGAATGGGATGCCTCTCCTCTGGGGTATGCTGGAGGATGATTACTGATTTCTGGTCTTGCTTTCTTGAACCCCTTTCCCTCTCTTCCACCACCCCTGCCTCCCTATCATCCTTTCCCTTTCCACATCACCTCTTTGCTTGGCCCCACCACTCTGCAATCCATGATTCTCCCATCCCATCCACATCTTCTCCCTACTCCTTTTCCCTTACCTTCTTACTCCCTTCCATGTCTGCTCCCATTCCATCAGTCCTGGTCGCAGAAGTCATCAAGTTTTACTTCCCCAAGATGGTGGAGATGCACAATTATGTCCCTGCCAACTCTCTCCAACAGAAGCTCAGCAACTGGGGTCACCTAAACAGGTAGCAAAATGCCTGGTGCGCTACTGGAATCTCCATCCCCTACCCAGACCCCGGGATCCCAGGAAGGGCTGCCCTACCATGCCTCCCCCCATCCCCGACACACACCTCCCATGGCCTCCAAAGCCCAGGCTGGGATTCTGTTTGTGGCAGAGTAGGGAGGGACAACACAGTCAGGATCTGGTAACAAAATCAAGGGACTCCTTTATTGGGGAGGAGGCAAGGAAAGGGGACGCCAAGAATCGGGTTCATTCCCCCAGGGTTGCAACACTTCCTTCTACTCCGCGCCCCTCAGTTCATTCCCTGGGGACCTAGTCCGCCATCCCTGTGCCTGTCTCCCAGGAAGGTGCTGAACAAACTGAACTTCTCCGTACCAGAGGATGTGATGCGCAAAATCGCGCAATGCGCGCCGGGCGTGGTGGAGTTAGTGCTCATTCCGCTGAGGCAGCGCCTGGAGGAGCGGCAGAGGCTCAGGAAGCAGCGCACGAGCTCCTTACAGGTGCCGCCCCATCCGAGTATCTTCCAGTCAGCAGGAAGCCCCGCCTTGCCGACAGATGTGGGAGAGGGTGTTTGGCAAACAGAGGCTGGCCTTGGGGACCACGGAAGAGACATGGGGCTCCTTGCGGATGAGCGAGCCTGAACTCACAGTAAACCCCCGGGGTGGGGGGTGTTATTTCAGGAGCTGGCTCCCCAGGATGGCACTGGATACATGGATGTGGGTAAAGTGGTCTTTACTTTTCTTCCCTCCCAGGAGCAGCTTTCTTTCTGTCCTACCTATGGGGGAGGGGAGGGAGAGAGGGACTCCAGCTCGACTAACTCCTCCACTTGCCTCTTCTCAGGTTTGTCCCAGAAGGCCCGAGGGGAAGGTGCCCCAGACCCCCAGGGAGGGGGGCAGGTCAGGTAAGAAAGCCGAGTTCCTATCTCACCAGGTCTGGTAATCCCCCAACGCAGCGCTGGCAGATAAGGGTGGGGACAGACTGTTCCTGGGAAGCAGGAACGGGGTTGGCGGGAGGGGATGGGGGAAGGAGAGTCTGGCCAAAGAGCATCAGAAGGGTAAGAGTGGGGCCCCAGCTCCAGGCCTCCGCTAAACTGCTTCCCACCCCAGGGGGGGCCGGCCGCCCGCGCCCCGGCCTCCGGGATATGGCCAGGCAGTGCAGGGCGGCGACCCAAGCTTCGTCCTCCAGATCGCTGAAAAAGAGCAGGAGTTGTTGGCCTCGCAGGAGACAGTGCAGGTGACGGTGACTGGGAAGGCGTGGGCAGTGGTGGGGCATTGGGTGCTTAGGGACTGCAGTGGTGGGGACAGAGGGCAGCAGGCAGCTGACTTCACCTCTGTGCCTCGCGGCCCAGGTCCTGCAGATGAAGGTGAGGCGTTTGGAGCACTTGCTTCAGCTCAAGAACGTGCGCATCGACGACCTCTCCCGGCGGCTCCAGCAGGCAGAGCGTAAGCAGCGGTGAGCCGTGGCGCGGGCCACGCTGGGACGCCCTGGTACCGGCCAGAGCCCAGATGCCACAAACCGAGGCACCCACCCACGCACCCACCGACCCACTGACTGACTGACCAATGGGCGGGCGGAGCCAGCAGCTCCAATGAGTCTCCTAGGGAGCCGGCGCGCCCCTCCCTTGGGATGGGGGCGAGTATGGGAGGGAGGGTCAGTGAGGCAGGCACCTTCAGAGCAGAGCCCCTGGACTGAGCCACCTCCTTCCACTCCACCCGGGTCAGGAGAATGGACCGCTTTCCAGAACCCAGAAGCCACGTGCAGAGACCTCGAATGCTCCCCAAAGCAGTGCCCAGAACCACGGGCTCCGCTTTGGTGCTCCCTGCTGTGGGCCTTGGGGGGCGGTGCCCCGGTTGGGTCCACACCCTTAGAAACAGGTCCCAGCCCAGCTCTGAAGACAGTGGCATCTCCATCCAGGCTAGTTGTCTGTGCTCTGGGCTGGGGAGGAAGTTGCCCCAGGCAGCCAAGGGAGATCCTTGCCTCTCCTGGGAGCTCACCTGGGACCCAAGTCGAGGATGGAGAACACAGCAGATGGAGAAGAAGGGGTGAGGAATGGGTTCAGCCAGGAGTGGGGAAGACATGGACTGTGTCTGTCCCAATCACCCTCCCCTCCTGTGGGGGGACCTTTGAGAATGCTTGGAAGTTATGGGATCACATTACCCCCATTAAAGAAGTTGTGCTATCTTTCCTGTGACCACCTTCTCTCTCTGCCCAGATTTCTTGCCCCTCTTAATGCTGTGTTCCACCATCACCACCACCCTTTTGAGTGAAAGAGCCTTGTAAGCCCAGAATGGGTCTCACCTTGTGGGCACCTGGACCCTGGGTGGCCACTGCCTGAAGGTTGATGACAGCACAGGGGTTAGATCATGTGCACTTGAACAGCCTGACTTCTAACTCTGGCTTCAGACTGACCGCCAAACCCACCCTCACAGTATCTCCCAACACTGTCCAAACCCAAATCCAAGCTGCGTCTTCACATTCTCTCCAAATGTAGCCACACCCTTACCTCCAACCCTGACCATTTACAGACCCCCAAATCTATCCTCTGTATGACTCCCAGCCCCTCTCACAGCCTGACCCCTAATTCTATGGTTCTACGGTTCTATGACTCTCAAACCTGACCAAGATGGTCTGGCCATGATGTGACCCTAAATCTAATAATTTACCAACTACTGGTAACATTCTAAGACCCCACGATTCTATTCCTACACATATACTCAGCATATACCTAGGGGAAACTTAAGGTCTTGTGTTCTGTATTCTGTGACACCTGTATAGCAATGTTCATAGTGAAATTCTCCGTAATAGAAAATAATTGAAAAGAACTTGTATGAGTGTCTATCATATGTAAGAAATTACCATAAACTTAGTGGCTTGAAAGGGCATACATGTATTATCTCATATCTTCTGTGGGTCAAGAGTCTAGGTGTGGCTGAGCTGGGTTCTCTGCTTCAGAATTTCTCCTAAGACTGCAACTGAAGTGTTAGCTAGAGCTGTGGTTTCATCTGAAGTCTTGACTGGGGAAGGATTCATTTCCAAGTTTACTTGGTTGTCGACAGGGTTCAGCTCCTTGTAAGCTGTTGGGCTGAAGGTTTCACTTTCTTGCTAGTTGTTGGGTGGTGCTGCCCTCCTTTCCTTCCCCTATGGTCATGTCCCGTGAGTATGCTAGCTTACTTCACCAAAGCCAACAAAGGAGAGAGTTAACAGAATCTGCTAGCACGATGGCTGTTACAGTCTTCTCTAATGTCATCATGGAAGTGACAGCTATCATACTTGTTGTATCCTATTTATTAGAAGTAAGTCAGGAGCTCTAGGCCACCTTCAAGGGGAGAGGTACACGTGGGTGTGAATCCCAGGAGACAGGGATAATTGGGAGCCATTTTAGAAGCTGTCTACCACAAGGAGGAAAAAGTAATAAAAGGATAAAAGCTAGGACAGCAGTTACCTTTGAGAGGTAGCAGAGAGCAGAGAGGCGAGAAGCATGCACATGAGTTATTTGTAATGTTTTAGTCCTTGGGCAGGTGGTGGATTTATAGGTATTCATAGTGGGCTGTTTAGAGACAAGCAGGAGAGAGTGTCATGAACTAAGGAGTATGTGCAGTCCAATTCTGTTCACCTGAGTTCCTAAAATAATAAACATAAAAATTGAGAACCACTCCTGACCTTGATCTGAGCCTCTTCCCTGCACTCAACTTGGTCTTAGGTTAACACTGTCTTCAGCCTGATCTTCTACCTTCTCCAAATTAACCACCAGCCCTCACACATGTTGACCCCAGCTCTAGCACTATTATTCTGCTATAGTTTGTCTTGAGTCTCGAGAGTTTTGTTCTCTGAATCCATTGTCATGGAGCACACCTGTAGATTCCTGTATGTGGAGCTGGTAGGAATGGTGTGTAGAGGGGCTTGGGGACCAGGAAGTGGGGTAGGGCATGGATCTGCCTGACAGGGACACAGTGGGCCCAGAATACAGGTTTTGTGGCAGGAGTCACCCTCTCAAGAGTCTGCTAGCTCCTCCATGGCAGAGGCTGGGCCAAGTCCTGGAGGTTCCTCTTCCCTGAGTTCCTCCCCTGACCCCAGCTATTCCTAGTATCCACATATGCCTGAGTCTAAAATCATATTTGACACCCTACAAATTAAGTTTCCAAAACAATGGAGAATTTTATTGAATGTTTCTTGGGAATAAATATGAAAGTGGGTTATATCACAATTTATAATCCTATAACTCTTCTGGAAACATCCCTCTTGTTCCCCAAACTTCCCCTCTGACAGCCATTGTCATATCTCTCCCCCACTGATCCTCACACTCTTCTTCACTTTCTGACCCACATGAAATCTGATCTCTTCTGGATCATTCATTAATTCATTCATTCCTCTAATGTTTATTTAGTGCATACGATATACTAAATGCCAGGAACACAAAGATGAATATAAAACATGATTTGTCTCCCCTGGTGTTCACAATCCTAGAAGAGAAGAATGCATGCAAAGTGGTACTTAAAATTTTTTGTTACTCAATGTTTTAAACAGATAAAATACACATAATTAAGACACACATAAAAAGTAAAATGTCTCCTTGGTGCCCACACAACTTCAATAGGCTTAACTTTTTTATCTTTAGTTTTTGTACATTCTGCCAGAATGTCTTTTTGTGAATACAAGCAAATATGCATATTTATTGTTATTCTGCATCCTCCTTTTTTTTTTTTCTTACCATAAAGGGGAAGCATATTACCCATGCTGTTCTGTGTCTTGATTTCCATTCAATATGATCTCTTATAGATATGTGATAGCCAGTGTTATATGCCAACTTAACTGGGCCACAGGATGCCCATAATTTAGTCAAACATTCCGTGAGGGTGTTTTCAGATGAGGTTGATGTTTAAATTGAAAAACAGACTGAGTAAAGCAGATTGCTCATCTTCATGTGGGTGGGCCTCATTCAATCAGTTGAAGACCTGAAAATAATAAAAAGGATGTCTCTTCCCTGAGTAAGAGAAAATTTCTTCTTGATGGCCTTTGAACTAGGATTTGCCTTTTTCCCCTGCCTATAGACTCTGAGATATCAATTCTTCCTGTGTCCTGAGCCTGTCAGCCTTTGGATATGACTCTCCTAGTTTCCAGTTTGCTGACTCATTCTGTAGATCTTGCAACCTGGCAGCCTCACTCATCACATGAGCTAATTACTTCTTATAAATCTCTATCTGTATCACCTATACCATCTGTCTCTATATCATCTCCCCTTAGTTTCTCCAGAGAATCTCAACTAATACAAGATTTTTCTATACTAATACATTGAAAATTTCCTGTTTTTAAATCCATATAAAATTCTATTGTCTGTACAAAATGTAATTAATCAGTCCTCTATTTGGACATTAAAGTTGTTTCTAACCTTCTGTTATTAGTAGCAATAATGTAAAAGTGAAAAACCTCATACATTCATAGTTCAGTATTCTTTGCAAGCATATCTGCATGACCAATGCCAGAACTGGGTTTGTTAGGATGAAGAATATGTGCATTTGTGATCTTGATATTGCAAAATTTCTTCCACAAGGGCATGGTTCAGAGCAGAGGCTGAAGAGTGATGGCCCATTGCCCTGCTTTGGTTTGCACAGTGTCATATTTTTACAAAACTGCTAATTTTTATATTGATGAGGATGTGAGGCAACTGGAACTCTTTTACTCTGCTGATGGAGTATGAGTACAACCATTTCAGGAAACAGTTTGGCAGTTTCATATGAAATTAAACATATGCCTATGCTATTGTATTCGTTTGGGTTTAATTGGAGAAGCAAAAAGCATTTGTTACAGGAATTTGGCTTTGGGTAACTATTAAACAGTCTCTGTAATACTGTTGTTTTACATATGATGGTGGAGCTTATAAGTCCCCAAGTCAGGCCATTGGGAAGGAAAGATGGATATAAAGTGGGGGAGAGAAAGGACAAGCTGGAATCCATGAGCATAAGCTGGAACCTTTGATGGCACACTAGAACTCGTGTTGGTTCCCACTACCTCCAAACTTGATGTGTGTGTCCTGTAGGAGAGGAGGGTGCCCTCTGTTATCTGGCCCAGGAGTCAAAGAAGCTGAAGGAGGATCTGGGGAAAGGGGGAATAGGTGCCAGCCTGTTATCCCAGGTCAACGATGTGTGCCAGCAATCAGCAACAAAGTTCCTGGGTTGCAAACCTCCTGTCCAGATTTTGCAAGTGTACGGATACAGCCGCTGCTTTTCTTCCACCCTCCAAATCTCCTGTAAAAATGTCTGTTGTGGCCCACTCTGCTTGGAAAGGAATTCTGGGAAATGTAGTTCACCATAGCTAAGTTGACACATTATACAAGAAAGTTGTACATTATAGCCCCAGCTATGTTCCAGCAATTTCATTCCTCAGTATATACTCGGGAGAAATACATATGGATGCTTATGAAGACAGGTACTAGAATATACAATACAGTTCATACTATTATGGGCCAGGGCTTCTTTTGCTCAATATCGTCTGTGAGAATCATTCAAGTTGTTGCATGTATCAGTAGAGGCTGTTCTTCGTCATTGCTATATAATAAGCCATCCTATTGCTTATATATAAGCCACAGTATTTTAAAAAATTCATTCTATTGTTGATGGACACTTGGGTCAGCTTCAGTTTGGGGTTCTTACCGATGGTGCCAGCATGAATATTTGTATACCTATCTTTTGGTATGTAACCAAACCTGTGGATTGCTGGGTCAAAGCGTTGGCATTTTCAGCTTTATTAGATACTGTCTGGAAGTTTTCCAACAAGGTTACTGTTGTCCAATTTTTATTAAAAAGAATAGAGTCCATAATACCACATGTTTGGAGCTGGAATAGATGTTTTACAGGTGTTCAGTCTGTTCTCCTAAACTGGAGTTGTTCTTAATTCCTTCCGGTACTGCCGCAATCTCCAGGGGGCCTGTGGCTTCCCTCAAAGCTCTGTTAAGCCCCTCTGCAGAGAAAGGCCCAGAAAGGCCTGGGCACCACTCTGATGTTTAGCATCTCTTCTTGGTACACAGACACACTGAACTGCAATGGGGCAGCCACATACCATCTAATCTAGCTTCCTCCTGGCACAAAGAATCACATTTTCTCTTGGAAACTTTCCAGAACCATCTGCAATTACTGTGGCTTTGGGGCCTTCCCTGGGAACCTGTAGTCTCCCCAGGCATGGACAGCTCTGTATTGCAGGTCCTTCCAATTGGCTAGTCAGTGAGACTGTCCAGCACCTAGGAGTATGAGTGTTTGGCAGGGACAAGAAACCACAGCTCTTTTTTCGTGGTGTACTTCCTATCCTGAACTGCGAGTACCTGTGATTCCAGAGCCTAGCACAGCAACTTGATCATCATTTCAGATGTTAAGCGTCTGTCTTCGGCTCAGGTCATGATCCCAGGGTCCTGGGATCGAATCCTGAATTGAGCCCCGCATCAAGCCCGCATCCGGCTCCCTCTCAGAGAGAAGCCTTCTTCTCCCTCTGCCCCTCCCCCTGCTTGTGTTCCCTCTCTCCCTGTCTCTCTCTCAGTCAAATAAATAAATAAAATCTTATTAAAAAAATAAAGGAATTGACCAATAGGAAATGGCCCCAGGCAATGCCCAGTTAGTAGCTAGTCTCTATGTTTTATTTATTTATTTATTTTTAAGATTTTATTTATTTTTTTGACAGACAGAGATCACAAGTAGGCAGAGAGGCAGGCAGAGAGAGAGGAGGAAGCAGACTCCCTGCTGAGCAGAGAGCCAGATTCGGGGCTCGATCCCAGGACCTTGGGATCATGACCTGAGCCGAAGGCAGAGGCTTTAACCGACTGAGCCACCCAGGCGCCCCTAGTCTCTGTGTTTTAAAGAGCCAACCCTGGAGTGAGTTTTGAGGAGAGTTGTCTAGAAAGACATAATAAAGGCAGGCCTTCACTTGGTCTTGAAGGGAGGGTGAATTTTGCCTATGAGAGGAGAGTGGGAAGGACATTTGACGTAGAAAGATAGCATAAGGAGGGCATCAGGAAATCAATGCCTACACAGACCCAGAAGGTAAAATCAATGTGAGAAAATAGGGATTGGCGGGCACAACAACAAGGTGAATGTGCCAGTCTCTGGTCCCAGGCTATAATGTGAGCCCACGCAGTTAGAGCTTCTGATATTTCAAAAGGGAATAAGAAGGGAAAGAGGGGGAAGAGGAAAAAGAGAAAGAGGAGAGGAGAAAAAGGGAGAGGAGGAAGAAAAAGAGGAGACGAGGAAGAATTAGAATCTTAAAAAAAGCCCCGTGTGGGCTAAACAAGATAGATCTGCAGCCTGCTTTGGGCCAGACTGTCTGCCAACTTCAGAGGCTGAAGAATAGAATAGACATGGGAATGCACTTTTTTTGGGGGGGGGGGAGAGGATAGTGGGGCACATGGAATTGTGGGTTTGGGTAGTTAGAAAGCATCTGACAGAAGCGGATGGTCTGGGATCAGAATGTGGAAATCTCTCAGTGCCCACGCTGGAGGGCAGCATCTCAAACGCCAGAGTGCGCACCAATCACCCAAAAATGCTTCTAAAAAGTTTGTGAAGCTCTGCTGGACACAGTCCCAGCACACGGAGGCTTTGGAGCAGAGGAAGGTGTGATGGAAACAATAGCTTAGAAAGATTAATTTGTCAACAGTGAGGAGACCAGACACCATGGGATAGGTTAGGGACCATAGGGATCCAGCGGAGAGGATACGAGCCTTGGCGGTTCCCCAAAAGGCGGCGACATTGGAGGTCCTTCTCGACCCTCAGCCCTGCCATACCATCTCTCCCATGGTTACACCGATTGGGAGACGGGAACCTCGTGCAACGGACAGTTCCCCGCACGCAGTTTAGGGACCCTGTAACAGACTGCGAAATGGGGGAGGGGGACTGTTGTTCAAGGACAGCCAGGCGCCTGGCTGAGCCACGGCTGGAACTCTTAAAGACCCTAGGGCCACGCCTCTCGCTCCCGGGCTCTTGTGCAGGTGCCCACACACCACGCCGCTGCGCTGTGCGGGGCGCCTCCCGCTGTCATGGCGACCGCCTCCATGGAGACCAGAAGCAGAAGATGTGGTCCCCCGAGGTTCATCCCGCCTGCCTTCTTTGTTCTGATGCTTATTCGGGCCGGCCGGGCTCCCAGGACGCGTTTCGAGTCAGCAAGAGAGCGCTTCCTCCAAGGAGGGGGGATGGGTGGAAGGGGAAGAGGCTGAAACCCGGGGGTCGCCGAGTGGGAAGGATGGCGGGTTCCTCAGCTGCGAAACAGGACCTAGTGATGCCCATATCGATGGGCTTGTCGATGCGGGCTTGGAAGCCTAGGGAGAAAGGAGAAAGACGACCTTTAGGTGCCCCACTATCTCTGAGTTCGGACTTACGGCCGCTCTAGGAAACAAAAGCCAGGAGAGCCCCCTTCCGAATTGGGGCCCAGGCGGGAGGGCAAACTCCACAGCTGAAGTTGGAACGCAGGCGGGGACTACTCTAGACGCTCCTCCTTCCCTCTTCCCTTTCTGGCCCACACTGGCGGCGGGCCACAGCGGGCGGCCGGGCTGCCTTCATCGCGAGAACTCGCCGAGCCGTGGGTGGGTGTGGGCTGGCCTGGCGCAGCCGTGGGCCCCTTGCATATGACACAGTGGCGCAACGCCTGTTGGCGGTTCTCTGGCGCCCGCTTATTGGTCGGAAGCGTCCTCGCCCCACCCCCTCGGCCGGCCAATGGGCGGGGGTGGGGGGCGTGCCCGTGAGGCGGGAGGCGGCGGTGGCGGCGCGGGGATCTTTCCTCGTGCTCGGCGTTGAGCCCCCGCAGCCGCCGCGACCGCCACGGCTGCCGCCGCGGTGGACCCTGCCCGAGCGGTCCCGGGGTGCGCCCTGCACGGTGAGACTGCTTCTCCTCCAGACATCTCCCGGTTCCGCCCCGTTCGCTGAGGTCCCCTCCGGTCCTAGGCAGTTGGTAACTGGGAGCCCACGGAGCTGGGGAGGTGGCTCCGCACTGGAGCAGCACCCGGGAGTGCTCCGTGGCATCTGAGCTGGGGAAATGTCAGCCCGGAAGCCGCGGGTGACCGTTAGGTGGTGGAGCGGGGATATTTTCCGCGGCGCACTGTCGGGGGCACGTGTGACACAGTTAGGGCGGGGGCGTAATGGGGTCAGCACCGTCAGCATTCCCCTCCCCACCCCCGCTATTGTCACCGCCTCAACGTGTGACCTTGGACCAATAGCCTCTGAGCCTCTCCTGCCTGGACGCCTTCGGGGAGGAGGTCGGTGATGTCGGGGAGTGCGGGCTCCTGAGACTCCTGCGTCAGCAGAGGTGAAGGTGGGGAGGGCACAGGATTATCTCTAGGGGACAGAGCTGCAGCCTAGAAGCCCAGGAGGGGTGTGATGGAGGGGGAGCGTCTACCTGCATCTGTTCCCCTAGAAGATAAGAAAGGGGCGGTGATGAGGCACCACACCCACAGGAATGGAGGCATGAGAGGACAGGGTCCTAAATCTGGGCCCTTGATGCCTTTGGGGACTTGGCCAGCGCCTCCCCATCACTACAGCAGAAGGGGTTTTATTTAGATTCTGGACTTGGAACCCTGCTAGACTGAGAAGAGAATCCTTGGGTTGCCTTTCCTCTTGAATCTTCTCGCTGGCAAGTGGGGGTAGGGCATTTCTCTTCCCAGGGAGCTGAAGAAGGTCAGGGGCAGGTGCCATCCCCTAGACCTGGCCTGGCCTCTACTTCTTGGGGCCTTCAGGTGACGGGCTGAGGGCAAGACCGGGGTGGGACAGGCAATCTGGAGGCTGGAGGGGTCTAAGGACCCTCAAGCTGAGGCATGGAGGATGGGAGGTTTTGAGGAGGGAATGGACATTTTGGGGAGACACCAGGGTGTGGGATAGTGGGAGTCTCTTCCCCAGTTGACCCCTGCTTGTGACAAAGAGAACACCATACTTATCCTTGCACTTTGGGCCTGTGGAGGGAGGAGGAATTGGAGTCACATCCAGAGAGAGTAGATGTAAAACTGCCACAAACAAACCTGACATCCAGTTTTGCCTTTTCAGGCCTTGTTCTAAGTATGCAGTCCCCTCACTCTGTGCCCAGACCTATGTCAGGTTCTGGGGTCAGCAGGTCAGTGTGGTCTCAGTGGGAACCCTGTTTATAAGCTGGATTTTTTTTTTTTTTTTTTTTAAGATTTTACGTATTTATTTTGAGAGAGAGAGACAGGAGAGGGAGAAACACTCCCTGCAGAGCAGGGAGCACGATAGGGGGCTTGATCCCAGGACCCTGAGATCATGACGGGAGCTCAAGGCAGACACTTAACCCATGGAGCCACCCAGGTGCCCCTACAAGCTTGAGCTTTAATGGGAGACTGGACAGTGCTGCTGGACTGAGTGCTTAAGCCAGGATTTAGCCCTGGGCTATGGGGAGGTGGACAGCAGAGTCAGAGAGAGTGGAAGGTTATGGAGTTTTGTGGCTCAGGAAGTCCTTGAACAGGTTGAGAATGGAGCTGGAGGAATGAATGAGAAATGAGGCCTCAAGGGTTTGGGGCCGTGCCCCCAGCCACAAAGCAGAGGACGAGCTGGGGCTGGCCCTGTGGTGCCTGTGATCTGGGATCTATCTGGGGGCTGCTTACGGGGCAGGGAGGTGGTATAGGGGTGCAGCTGTGGGATGGGGGGCCAAGGTGGCATGTTCTGGAGCTGCACTTCACCACAGACAGACTGTCTTGGCCCTCCCTCCAGTCTGGAGCCTTGGGGCCAGAGTCTAGGGCGCTGAGAACCCTGGGTTTCTGTGTAACTCCATTGGTCCATCTGTTTGTTCACTTGCCATATTCTTGGGCCTTCTCATGCCAGAAGTTCTCTGGGCCTGGCTGAGCCCTGCCCTGGATAGGGTAACCTTGAAACAGTCTTTCTCTCTGAAGCTTCGAGGGACCTCAGCTCTCTGTCTCCCAGAGAGGAGGTTCTTTCAATTTTTCTGAGAGTAGCTGAGAGCCAGAGAAGCCCCCAGGGCCCTTGTTCCAGCTTTCCAGCCCTCTGCATCCTGTGACTGTCCGTGGTATCACAGGTGATCTGTTGATAGCCCAGCTATGCTGGGGAGGGGGTTCCTTTCGTTTTTGTTGTTGGGGTGGGGGCATTTCTCACAATATATGCTCCTTTTACCTCTTTCTCTGTTTGAAGGGGACAGACTCTCAGCAGTCTGCTCTCTGGCAATCCCTGGGGGACCCTGCTGGCCTGGGAGTGGGGGAGGAGGAAGGCAGGAAAAGGGAAGGGGGAGGGTAGCCCCTGAATCCTTGAGCTGTTTTCTGAGAAGCCTGAAGTCCCTGGGGCTCCCCTCTGAGGGCCATTGGTGACTGTTCCAGGATTAGCCTGAAGAGCCTCTTTACCAGTGCTGCCCTGAAATTGCTGTTGCTTCAGAAACCGGGCCTTTGGGGTTTGCTTTTGCAAAGATGAGGGCGGAGTGGAGAGTGGTGTCAGAGCTTTAGGTGTTAGCTACACCGAACCCTCAGAGGAAGAGGTCATGGCTTATTCTTGTGGCACAGAGGAGGAAACTGAGGCACAGAGATTCGAAGTAACTTCCCATGCTGCCTGAATGTGAACCAAGACTGCCGGGCTCTGGAGCCCATGCTCCTGACCATGGCCCTGCTGTCTCTGGGGGGCTGTGCAGCTTGGGCTGCATTCAGGACTTGGCTGGCATGGCAGGAGGCCTGGGGTCTCCAGGGGAGTTCCTGTGGACATGGCTGCAGCAGGGGAAAGTGGATACCCTCTCTTCTTGCCTCTGATGAGGAATTGTGTTTGGATGAGAGTCTGGCTCCCAGGGGATGGCGACTGACAGGGCTCTCTGCTGAGAAAGGAAGCTTGTTTTTTCCAGCCTCCTCTGGGCCCTTTAAGTCACTTGCCTTCCATCTCAGTGTTCTCACTGCCCAAGGGTTACGGGCGTGCCTGAATGCCTGCTCTGTACTGAGCTCCGGGCAGTGTGTGAGACGCTGAGGCTGGTCTTGCCCTCAGTGGGCATTCCATCTCAAGGGGAGTAACAGATTGTGGCAAGGCCAGAATAATGCCCAGCGGGAGGCTGCATTCTGTGAGATGGGGGGAGGGGGTACCCTCTTGGGGCAAGAGTTGGCTAAGAGAGTGGGGTGGGGAGTTCCTCTTTTTGAGAGCTTCCTGTGTCGAGTCACTGGCTTTGACATGTCACACCTACCTAGAGTGCCAGCCAAGGGGCATCCTTGGGTTCCCCTTAGTTTGGTCATTCATTCATTGAACAAATATAAACCAGACACAGCTGCTCCCTGCCAGGTGCTGGTCCGGGTCCTGGGGACACAGAGTTTGGCAAAAACATAGTCACTGCCCTGGTAAGGTGGGGAACATGAAGTGATCCCAGAGGGGGCAAACGGGGGATCCTTTTAAAGATTTTCAGGTCTGTCTTGGGATAGGAGGGGGACTGAGGCTAAGGTATGGGGTGGGGGACAGGAGATTATTCCTGGTTAAAGGGAGGGCCTGAATGACACAGGCAGCCAATAGGCAGTGGCTTGGTGGCAAAGACAGAGAGGGGGTCCTGCAAGTCCTGGGTCAGAATATTTGGGGAAGGAGTGCCCTGGAGCCTTTGCCCACCAGCCACAGGTTGAGTTTCACCTGGGCCTCAGGTAGTATCTTGGGTGCTGCAGTGGCAGGGACCTTGTGGACATTGGTCTTTCATTCCCATGTGGCTGGGGAAGCCTCTGCTCCCTGTGTTTGGTCATTTTTCACTTGTCCTGAATCCACTGCTTCAGGGGATGGCTGGAGTGGGTGGGTTGGGAGAGGCTTCTCTTCAAGGGCCAGGCTCTCTGGGGATAAGCTGAGCATTCCAGGGCTAAGGGGGTGCCCTTCTGGGACTGACCCCAGATTGGCCCTGAGCAGAGATAAATCAGGGCACAGTTCCCTTCCCTGGACTGTGGCCTGGAGCTAGCTTTCAACAGTTGGGGTGGAGGATGGTGGAGCAGGTGCTGGCCTGGGACCTGAGACCCAAACCTTGCCTTTCTCTGTACCTTCCTAGGCCTCCTACCTGGGGACTCTTGGTACTTGAGGTGTTTACCCTGCCCAAGAGGCGTTTGGGGCTGGGTGGGCTTATCTCACACTGGGAAGTGAAAAGGAAGTTGAGACCTGCTCCCAAGGGCAGCTTGGTACCTAAGAGACCTCCAGGTCATGTCCTTTACAGGCCCAGCCCCCAACTGTGAGGCCACCATGTGGTTTCTTTTCTTTCCCTGAATTAGCCAAAGTCATTCATGGGTTATTCATCTCTAAATACTTCAGCGGACATCTCTGGAAAATAAGGGCATATGTGTCTATACGATACAATTCCATTATTTCACCTAACAAGATTAGCTTTTCTTTCTTTTTTTAAAAGATCGTATTTATTTATTTGACAGAGAGAGACCCAGCAAGAGAGGGAACACAAGCAGAAGGAGTGGGAGAGGGAGAAGCAGTCTTCCCGCTGAGCAGGGAGCCCAATGTGGGGCTCAATCCTGGGACCTTGAGATCAGGACCTGAGCCTAAGGCAGATGCTTAACAACTGAGCCACCCAGGCACCCCTGCTTTTGTTTCTTAATGTCACCATCTAAGATCCATGTGAATGTCCTATTCACATTTCCCATTCCCAAACATCCCCTAAACATCCTTTTTCTTTCTTTCTTTTTTTTAAGCCCCCCCCCCCCCCCCCCGCATTTATTTTTCACCTTGTAGCTGACGTGGTGGAAAAAACCAGGTCAGCTGTCCCATTGAGTCCCCTTGCTTCTTGGTCTCTTTGTGTGTTAATTTAGAGCAGTGGTTGGCAAACTTTCTGTCAAGGGCCAGACAGTAAATATTTTAGATTTTGCAGGCCATGTGGTCTCTGCAACTACTCAAAGTAGCTTTGCTTTAGTGCAAAAGCAGTTTTAGACACCACGTAAACAAATGAGTGCAGTTGTGTTCCAGTAATATTACAGAAAACAGGCGGCCGCCTCAGGCTGCAGCTCGGCCAGCCCCTATCTAGACCAACTGCTGCTCCTTTATTTTTCTTGCAGTTTGGGGGAAAAACCAAAATGATGGGTCAGTTGCCCTATAGAACATTCTGGCCTTCTGGGTTTGTTTTGTTGCTTTCCCCAGGAGTCATCTCCTCAGAGATGTCACTCACCTCAGCGTTTTCAATAAGCCAGAAGCTAGGGGTTTCCTTAGATCCAGGTCAGACATTTTAGGTAGGACCCCCTCGTCCGTGATGCTGTGACTTCATGCCCCCTCCCCTCAGGAAGCCTCTGTGTGTTAGGTTGTCCCACTGGGAGTGACAGGAGATTGACGAGTGTGTGTCACCACATCCTCTGTTGCACACTTGTTTCGGTCCCCTGAAGTGTCCGTGGGGCACTGGGCATCTGTGAGTACCTGCTTCTGTCGACCTTTGCCCTCAGGGTCGAGATTCCCCTGCCTCCCTGCCTCCAGCTTTTGTTTCTTTGGTGGTTGCAGAATTGTTTAGCATTTGTTTTTTCTTTTGTTGTTGAATAGTGAGAATTCTTCTGTAAAGAAGGGTTTTCCTTTAACCGTAGTCAGATGATTTAGTTACCTGAAAGGCTAAGAGGCAGGCTGAATGATTTCCCTTTGTTGCCAATTTTCTTTCTTTCTTTTTTAAGATTTTATTTATGTGTTTATTTTAGAGAGAGAGAGCTCCTGCGTGTGGGGGCATGTGGGGGCGTGGAGGGCAGAGGGGAAGGGAGAGGGACACCAGCAGACTCTGCACTGAATGCAGAGTCTGACTCAGGACTCTGATCTCACGACCCTGAGATCCCACCCTGAGCAGTAAGCAAGCAAGAGTTGGGTGTTTACCCTGACGGCGTGACCCAGCCACCCATCCTTATTACCAAATTTTCAGAGTGAAGACTTAGGGTATTGCTACTGTCAGTGGTGACAAATGAGGGTTTGGGTTTGTTTATTTTGGTTTCTCTTTCTGTAATCTCTGTGAATGTTCCAATTTTATGTATTCCATCTGTTTCCATTAGTTGGACTCATTCTTTTTCTTGATGCTTATTAGATGGACCATCAAGGGCCAGGCTGCTCACACAGGCTTCCTGGAGATGCCTCCTGCTGCCCCTGCCCTGTGGCTGCCCAGGGGGAGCTAAGCCAGCCCAGAAAATCAGGCCAGAGGCCAAATGTTGCATTGCCATGGGGCAGCCCCTTCCCCCGGCCCTGAGCCATCACCTGGAGGGAAGCTCCAAGAGCCCATCTTATGCGGGGGGGCCCCCATTCTTACTCTGGATCAAGCATCCTGACCCAGCTGCACTGGGTGTATAACCTGAATAATGTGGTGTCTGGCTGCTGGAGGGGAGAGCCCCTGAGATTAGCAGCATGAGAAGTGGCCTCTGAAAAGTGCCAGTCATGTCCCTTTCCTTTCCAAGCTGTCCTTCCTGCCAGCTTCGGGTGGGTTGTGTAGTGGCGCTTTGGCACCCAGAAGTTGCAGTTCGGCACATGCTGGCAAGGCTCTGGGTCAGTAGGGCATCAGGCAGGCATGAGGGCTCTTGGGGATTGTGGGGAGTGGGGGCAGAAGCCCCCCCATGCGAGAGGATATAGGCAGCCCTTGGCTGTTGAAAGCAGGGGGTTGGGTCTTAGTGTCTTCCCCTGAAGGGAGGTCTCTGCTTTGCTTTCCACCAACCATGGGCCCCTGGGTGGCCTTGACCCTTGCCTTCCTGACTCCCCACCCTTCAGGCTCCTGCTGGTGTCCCCGGAGCATGGGAGGCTGCTGCGCTTGAGCGGCGGTGCCTGGCAGGAGCTGCATCTCTTACCCCGTGGCAGGGAGGGCATCCATGGCTGCAGCCAACAAGGGTGAGTGCCTTCCGGCTGGGCAGGGTTTGCACCAGTCTTCTAGTGGGCCCTGGCGGGAGGGTTCTTGTTGCATGTGGGGCCTGCATCAGCTGTGTGTGTGTGTGTGTGTGTGTGCGTGTGCGCGCGCGCGTGCGCATGTCTGAGTGAATTACATTACATCAGTGTAATTATACCAGTGTTTGTGCTGGGTCCCGGCGCTCACCCAAGCCTTAGCAGGGAACCAGAGACTCCAGCTGGCTCCCTGGTGTGCGGGTTTATGGGGGTGTCTGCCGTCCAGTCCCCATGTTCCAGCTTCCCTGTTCTGCTGTGGGGACTGGAGGGCATTAGAGCCTTGGGGTGAGCCCTGAGGCTGACGGGGTAGGTAGGGCCCCAGGAGGCCCCAGAAGGGAATTTGGGTTTCTTTCAGGGTCCAGAAAGGCTCTTCAAGCATTTCAGGCAAGGGAGGCCAGGTAAAATTTGAGGGTCAGTTCTGGGTGGGGGCTCAGCAGGAAATGTGGGGAGGGGTCAGGCTGCCCCCTCCTGCCTCCTCAGACCAAGCCAGGCCTGGCCTAGTCCCACCAAAAGGGCTCTGGGCAGAGGTCTTGGGAGGCCCAAAGGCTGTGGCTGTGGGCCAGAGAGGATTGGGGTCCTGTTTATGGGAACATGCGCCTCCCCCAGCCTAGGCCGTCCCCCCAGCTCCAACTGCTCTGCCTGTCTCAACTCCTTGCCTCCAGGCCTCGGAGAACCGGACCCAGCTAGGAACAGCTGATGGCCTTGTGTGTGCGTGTGTCTTTTTTGGGGGGGGTGGTGGTTAAGTAGAGGAGGGTAGGGTGTCTCTGGGAGGGGTCTGGGAGGCTCCCCTGGGTAACTCCGTCTTCCTTGCTGGTGATCAGGGATGAGGTTTAGAGCCTCTTCTAGGTGGGCTCAGTGTGTTTTTTGGCCCCCTTTGTTTCTTCCACCTCCAGAAAGGTCTCATAGAGCCTGCTCCAGTCCCTGCCCCCTCCTCTCTCAGGTTGGGGTCATCAGGAGGGGCAGGCAGGGGCCTTGGCACTGATAGACCTGGAACCCAAGGCCTGGGGCTGAGTCTGCTGGGGCTTGCTGAGAGTCTGCAGGACTGCCTCATCTCCTCTAAGTAAGGGGTCATACTAGCTAATCCCTGACGCACCCATCCTCAGGGTGCTTATATTTTGTGGGAGGACTGGAAAGGTAGAGGGTCTTAAGCCTCATGACCTCCAATATCCATTAGGATGTGGCTTAGCCCTGAAAGGAGCCCACCCAGTGGCTGCTGAGTGATGTCAAGGGCAGTTGTAGAGGGTGGGGGAGGCATGGGGTGACATGGGGGAGTCGTCTCCTGGGGGTAGAGGAAGCCAGCAGCTCCTGGAGCCTTCTCCTCTTTCTCTTCCCAGGCAACAAGCCCAGAGTCCGGAGTATCCGCTTTGCAGCAGGCCATGATGCAGAAGGCTCCCAGAGCCATGTCCACTTTGACGAGAAGCTGCATGACTCTGTGGTCATGGTCACCCAGGAGAGTGACAGCAGCTTTCTGGTCAAGGTATGGGCCCTCCCCCCACCATCCGCCTTGCTCCCTTGGCCTTTGCCTAGCCTTGCCTGGCTTCCTGGGCCTGTTTGTTTCATTTCCTTTAAGTGGGCTTCCGAGGCACATCTTGGTCCCTCCCTGGGCCTTGGTTTCCCTGTCTGTAAAGTGGAAGGTGGCAAGACTGCAACGAAATGAGTGCCTTTAGGACGTTACTCCAACAAAGTGGGACAGAGCTGTTGTCATCAGTGTCACCCCAAGAGCAGTGGTGGAAGGTGGTGTTCAAGCCTGAGGTGCCCAAGGCCTGGGTTCAGGTCCAGGCCTGCTGTTCTGGCACTGGGACCTCGGGCAGGTCACCTTAGTTTCCTCTTCTCTGAGATGAAGACCGTTCACACCCCACTGAGTTGGTGCAAGCATGAGGTGAAAGAATGTGTGTGACATATACATACACACATCTCACATACAGGTGTGACACATAATTTTGCTGATGACAGGGTGTGACTTCCATCACCCCCCCTTTGCCAAACCTCTGGTGGCTTTAGGCTCTCTGCGGTTTTAGTGTCTTCTTATCACCCTGTGGTCTCCTGGTGGGAGTCCCGTCTCACACACCCTCCATCATGGCTTCTCTGAGTGTGGGGCACCAGCAGATACCACATCCACTTGGGAGGGGCAGGAGGAAGTGTCTGAAGGGGACAGCATTGGTGGCAAAACAGGGAATGAGGCCCTTAGGTTGGATAGTAAGCCAGAGCTCTGGAGATGAGTGGGAATGCCCCAGCCAAGGGGAGGGCATCTGGTCCTTCGGGGCCTCCCTGAGGAGGGGCCCAGATTCATCATTTCTGCCCAACTGTAAAATCCTCACTCTTTTCCTACAGCTAGCACCTTCGTCCAGGGAATTAACGGAAGGAACCAAAACTTGAAAGAATAGCTCCCTCTCCCCCTGCCCCCCCCTGCAAAATCCATTGACGTCCACTAGGGAAAATCTGGAAGCTAGAGAAAACTGTAAAGAAATTTAAGAGTGCATACAATCATACTGTCCAGACAACAACCACAGTTAATAGTTAATATTTTGATGTGTGCCATTCCAGGACTCTTTTTTTTTTTTTTTTTGCTTCATTTCCAAAAACAAAAAGTTGGTATCACAACAGACATGCTGTTTCTTGCTTGTGAACCATCTCCTGTCTAGGTCAGTAAATAATTTTCTACGAGATTTTCAGACTGCCTGATAATTCCATTAAGTATATCATCATTGATTTAGCTGGTTCCCTATTCCTGGTATTATGAACGTTTCTATTTTTTACTTAAATGGAGCAGCAACGAGTGTTTTTTGAACATTTCTAAGAGTTCCTCTGGAAGATTCTGTAGTTGGTGCAGCTGGACCACAGGGTCACCATTGGCAGGACAGCCAGAAAGGCCTCTTGAGAAATGTGTCCTCCACCTGCAGAGTGTGGGAGCCCCTGGGCTGACCTTTATCATGTGGTGATGTCTATCCCGCTGAGCTAAGTGCTTCCCGCATCGAGTCCTAACAAGCCCCCGAGGCCTGGACTGTCTGACCCTTGCCACTGTGAGCACATGCACCTCCGCACCCCACAGAATGCACTCTGGCTAGCCGGCCTGTTCAGCAGCCACCCCATCTTGTGTCCCAGTACGCGACTGGACTTAGCAAGGTTGGCATCTGTTTCAGGGGGCACTGCTTGCCAGTCACTGTGTATGAACAACGGAAATGGCTTGGGCCCGGAGTTGGGGCTCTGGGCACACTGAGCCTTTGAGTGGTAGGCAGACATCCACGTTCAGGTGCCGGTGGGCCAGCTGGAGACTGACACAGATGGTCTTGTGTCTGTTTTTCTTTCTTTCTTTTTTTTTTTTTTAAAGATTTTATTTATTTATTTGACAGACAGAGATCACAAGTAGGCAGAGAGGCAGGCAGAGAGAGAGAGAGAGGAGGAAGCAGGCTCCCTGCTGAGCAGAGAGCCTGATGCGGGACTCTATCCCAGGACCCTGAAATCATGACCTGAGCTGAAGGCAGAGGCTTAACCCACTGAGCCACCCAGGCGCCCTTGTGTCTGTTTTTCTAATTCTGTCTCCTCCTCCTTCCCGTGCAATCTGTGTTGCCCATTATCTCCATGTGAGTGATGAGAGGACCAGTGTCCCTGACCCCAGGCTGTTGGTTCTTGGCAGGTGCTGGCAGGGGTGGGGCCAGGTGAATGGCCATCTTGTGGGACTTTGAACTTCCCCTTATGGGCAATGCCAGGTGCTTGCTATGTGCCACAGGTGGCAGGAGTGGCTAAGAGGCCTCGGGAGGGCTTTACCCAGGCCACACTGTGTGGTGTCCCCACCAGTCATTGTCTGGCTTCCATGTCCTCATCTATAAAATGGGCCACCATATACTGTGGGGCCCATGAAATAGATGTTGAGTAGCAAGCTGGAGGGATGAGGTCCTCAGGCAAAGGGCTTGGAGCCACTGGGCTTGGGGTGTGGCCAGGCTGGAGTGCTGGAGGGAGTTAGTTCCCCCTCTGGGATCCCTAAAGCAGCAGGTACAGGGGCTCACAGGATCCTAGGTGGAAGGAGCTGCCAGGCCCTGGGGAAGGCTGAGAGTGAAGGTGCTTCCCTCTCTTCCCCTGTCTTCTTGCTACAGGTTGGCTTCCTGAAGATCCTGCACAGGTATGAGATTACCTTCACTCTGCCCCCAGTGCTCAGGCTGAGCAAGGATGTCCGAGAAGCTCCAGTCCCCAGCCTACACCTCAAGCTCCTCAGCGTCCTGCCCATCCCAGAAGGTGTGTCCCCTGCTCAGGGTGCTGGAGGCCTGCTGTCCTCCAGCGGGGCCTGGGTGGGAGTGGGGGTGAGTGCATGGGGTGCGTCCTCTCCCCCTTCCAGGGTGGATGGGCAGTTCAGAAGTTGGGGGACATGAGGCCTTTTTACAGGCTCGAAGTGTTGCATCTTGGCAGGTCCCATACCCCAGGCCTTGTTCCTGGACAGAAGTCCATGGGCTCGCACTACCGGCCTGTGCCTGTGCATCACATGGTAGTTCCCTCAGTAAGGATGGGCTCTGGGCCTCCAGCTCTCCCTCCTGCCTGCCCCTCAAGAAAAATCTGCCAGAGCCCCAGGAATCTTGGGCAGCTACATCCTAGCACCTGTCAGTCACAGGCTTTGGACTTGGGGCTGCTTCACCCTCCCCTGCCCCTCCCCCAAAGGCTAGGGTGTCAGTTTCATAGTATGCTGACACCCCAGCTTCAGTTTCACGTTCCCTGACTTCCTCTTCAAGACCTTGCCCCTGCGGGGATTTGGCAAGCTCCCTCAGGCCTTTACCTCTTGCCACCTGATCTGCTGAGGGCTTGCCCTGTGCCTCTTCCCCATCACCCCCTCTCCCTGTCTGCCTTTTTGGGGAATCAGCGGGCCCTCCTCCTGGAAACCTGAGTTTGACCTTTGGAGCCCTAATGGGGTTGTCCACAGGTTGGAGGCATATAGAGCTCAGTGAAGAGTGGGAAGTTTCCAAGGCCTGTTTGCACAGCCCTGGGGATGGCGGGGGATAGGTCCTGGGCTGTCCTCGCTCCTTTGGAGGAGGTGGCCAGTCTTGGTGGCAGGTTGAGGCCAGTAAGTGCTGGGTGGGGTGGGGTGGGGGGGAGACCATGGAGGTGCTGATGACCTGGGCAGGTTACAGCGTCAAGTGTGAGTACTCGGCACACAAGGAGGGTGTCCTCAAGGAGGAGATGCTGCTAGCCTGTGAAGGAGGCACCGGCACCTGCGTGCGAGTGACAGTGCAGGCACGCGTCATGGGTGAGCTAGCGAGCCTTGGGTCTGGCTATGGGAGGGGGGTGCCAGCTTGGCTGCAAGGGCTTTCCGCTCTCCCTGTCTGAAAAAGGTGTCCTTACCCTGGCCTAGGGTTCGCAGGTGCCTTTCTCCTGACTCTCCTAGCAGAGCCTAGAGGAAAGGGTGGGGGGTCTCCTAAGAGTGGGTGGGGCCAGCGGCCAGCCCGGCATTCTGATCTGTCACCTGCCTTGCAGACCGACACCATGGCACACCCATGCTGCTTGATGGGGTCAAGTGCGTGGGTGCTGAGCTAGAATACGACTCCGAGCACAGCGACTGGCATGGCTTCGACTGAGGCCTGCGGCCCTGCGCGCCTTGGGGCCCCACAGCCTTAAACCCCACCTCATCTCCCCGAATGCTGTGTGATGGTGTGGCTTCCTCACCCCTCCCCGGGGTGGGGGCGGGGGTGGGGTGTCCAGGGGCCTCTCACCTCTGCCTTCATTGTGCCACCTCCCTGCCTCTCCTGTGTCCTCCTCTCCCACTTCCTCCTCTCCGTGTGCCTCAGTCTCCTGCTGGATGAATTGGGTTGAGCCCCCAGGGAGGCTATCTGAGGAGGGGAAGGAGGGGCCTGGGGTGGGTTCTGCCCTCCCCCCACCCCAAGCCATAGGGGCTGTAGCCAGGGCTTGGGAGAGGAGGGAGCTGGCTCTGTGACGCCGTGGTCACTCCCGTTATTGCTGCTGCTGTCTGGCTTCTGCCGTCCTGTGCCCCCTCCCTCTTTCCTACTGCTGGCCGAGCTCAGTCGGAGGGAGGCACAGCCCCCATGTCCTAACCCCCAGGTCTGTTACTTGGTTTTTAAAGGACTGATTGAGATAAAACCCTAAAGAAATAAAACTTTCAGTGGATACCAGAGGCTCGCCAGTGTTTGTTCTCCAGGGCTCTGAGAACACCCAGTCCTCTACAGATGGGCTAAAGAACAATTTTGGCTGTATTATTCTTTTAGGAGACGAGGGCACTCCATGGTATTCTAGCACTTAGCCCCAAAAGAAGTATGCAAGCTAGGTATTTTAAGCCTGGGTATAACTCACTAGGCTTCAGATGGGGATGGGGTCTTCTCCCTAGGCCAGACAGAAGTCTTAGGGAGGGAGTTCTGTTTGGGATGTTTGCGACAGAGACAACAGCACCCCCTTCTGGTCAGTTCCCAGAGCGGTGCAGAGCAGAAAGCACTCTCCCCTTTTTGAACCCAGCCCCTCTACACTACGCTGTTGAGGTCCCCTCTTGTGAGGTACCAACAGGCTATACCTTCACCTTAAGCATAAACGCTTTATTGTCACCTAGGGTTCTGAGGCAGGTGGGGCAGATGCATGTCATGGGGGGGCAGGGAATGTCCCAATGGCACATCGAGTTGATGGCAGAGCCAGGATCAGCCCTTATTTCTCCTTCTGTCTCCCTACAGCCCCCCAACCCCTATGCCCTTTGATGACTGGGACAGGGTGCAACTGGGTCATTCATGGGCTGCCCTTGGGGCCTTCTTAGATGAATTAATCTGTCCTGAAGGAAGGTTCCCCCCAGCCAGCATCCCCACATCCTCTCATAAGTGCCTTCATCCTGCACCCTCCTCTTTAGCCTGTTAATTGAGAAAGTTAAAAATTAACAGTCACACTTGGTCAGTACCACACCCAGGAAGGTCCTCTATCCCTGTTACTTGTGCCAGTCTCCAGCCATTTTTCTGCCCCATAGAGGTTCTCCACCCAGCGCCCTGTGCTGGCTGAGCTTATCAGCCATGCACTGGGCCCTTCAGGCCCAAGCCCTGCATATCCTCCATCCTTCTGCTCCCCGTCCCGCAGCGGCCCTGCTCTGCCTCTCCCAGCTGCCTCCACCTCCCACCCCTCTACCCTCACCGCCCCCCCCCATCCCCAGTTCAGGCCAGGACTTGGTCTTCTGGTGCATTCTGCCTTCGGGGTCACCCCTTATGGGCGCACCATCTTACAAACCTCTTCTGACTCCTTGATCTGAGCCCTTGCTTGGCAGGGCTCTAAAGCCTTCCAGTCAGCCGCCCCGGGCCCAAATCCAAAGCGAGAGTCTGTCCCCACCCATCCTGTGACCTCAGCTCCCCGGAAAGGAGGGCGGGGTGGGGGGCAGGCGCTGACTTCAGAACCAGCAGCTCTGTCCGCCGCAAACCGACACCCCAGACCCCCAATCGCAAGAGGGCGGGGCCTGGCATGGGGTCGGGCTGGCACCAAGCCCTCAGTTGGAGAGAAAGTCGATGGCGGCACGCACGGAGCGGTTGGTGCTGACGTCTACGGCGGTGACCTTGATCTCTGTGTCGCCAAACTGCATGGCGGCGCGGATCTCGCGGCGGCCGGAGGACGTGCCGTCGGCGGCGGGCTCCAGCTCGAGGCTGAGCGCGCCACACTTGCGCACGCCTGGGTCGGTGATGAAGCGCGCGTCCTCGGCGGCGCAGCAGTACAGGTTGATGAGCACGCGCCGCTGGCCCGGCCGCGCGGGACAGTAGCTGCGCCGCACCTCCTCGCCCAGGGCTACCGACTGCTCGGCGGCCACGAAGCGCTCGAAGACGTCGGTGCACCAGCGGCGGCCGTCGCGGACCAGCAGTTTTTCCGGCGGGTGGCGCCCGGCCACAAAGCGGTTGAGCACGCCCACGCCGTAGGTGAGCGGCGAGCGGCGCACGCGCACCACGCCCGGCGCCTGCCCGAACAGCACCGCGCCCTTGAGGATGGTGAGGCCCACGTCGTGCGGGACCACCACGCGCAGCCCGCGGGCGCCCAGCGCCGTCTGCACCGCGTGCTGCAGCACAGCCGACTCCGCGAAGCCGCCCACCAGGAACAGCAGCTTCACGCCCTGCACCTCTGGCCGCGCCAGCAGCGCCTCTGCGGGAGGGGGCAGGGTGGGGTACAGAGAAGAGGGAACGCGGGGTGAGAGCGAGCCCCAGCCTCAGAGGCTGCCGCGGTGGCCACAGGCACCTCCCCTCCGCCATCCCGTACCCGGATGACAACTAGACACGGTGCGGGGAGGAGAAAGATGTCAGCTCCTACACCCTCAAACGATAGCCGCGTTCGGGGAAACATGGAGCGTTTTCATTGAGTGCTTTGGGCAGTCGTCACGGGCTCTGCTTCTCCCATCACTTCGTGGAGGGCGACAAGGATGTGCATTTGCGTGTACTAAGTGCTCCTGTCGACTGTGCACGTCTCTAGATACTTGAGGTCATTTAAATCCCTGGGATGACACTTTTGGGAACCCGGTACTATTACCCCATTTTATAAACAAGGAAACCGAGGCACCTGACCTCGGTCAGAGAAGAGACTACACACATCATCCCACCTAGTTCTTAATACCCACTACACTGTGTCCTCCAGGTGTTTCAGATGATTCTGGGTCTCATTTCAGTGTACGGGTGTGTGGAGGCTTCCAGGCATTATCACGAACTGCAATCATTCCTGCATCTGAGCGTGAATGTCAGGGTTAGTGGAGGACTCAGGCAGGCACTCACCTATATGCTGGATGATCCCACTGACCGTGGGCTGAAAGAGCTCGTTCATGGCCTCGCAAGACATCCTGAGCATCCCCTGTGAGGACCATTTCACGAAGTTCACACTGTTGGTGAAGGGGGCACAGGCTTATCGGTGGGGGTGTGGGGTTCTACCCCTGCTCCAGGCCAATGTGCCTGGGTGCTGACTGCATAGTGTGTTCCTCCCAGCCCCACTACCCCAGGGGCTTTAGCCGCCTGCCTGGTCCAGTTCCAGGCATGAAGTCCCAGGAGAGGAGCCTCCCTTTGTCTCTAGGCAGAAGAACTAAGGCACACTGGCTGGCACCGTGTGTGTGTGTGTGTGTGTGTGTGTGTGTGTGTGTGTGTGTGTGTGGCGCCTGTGTCCCCTGTTGTGCGGGGAGGAGAAAGATGTCAGCCCTTCTGCCGGGGCTCAAGATTCCTGTCCCAGTTCCCACCATGGATTCTAGCTGGGATGTTCATGCCCCTCTCCTGCTGTCCACTGGCAAGAAATGCGTGCTGGGCAGTGGGGGCACACTCCCACTGTCCTCTGGGGCCCACGTCCTCCCTTCTGGGGGCCTACCCCACCGGCAAACCCTGCTTGAGTCTGTGGTCCCCAAACCCACCTGCTCCGGCGCAGGGCTGTCTCCACGTTATGGCCTCTCTGTTTGCGGTAGAAGTCGATGAAGGAGAAAGGCAGCGAGATGTTGAGCGCCCCTGAGCGGTGCGGGCCTGCAGTGCGTTTGCGGGCCTCGAAGGCAATGGTTAGATCCACCCAGGCTGCTGGCCGTTGCCTTTTGAAGGTGGTGATGAAGTCCTCGCCGAAGATGCGGCCCAGCAGCTGCTCAAAGGCCAGATCGACGCCCACCGCGCCATAGGGACCGCCTGGCGTCGGCAGGGGTAAAGAGGGGGGCATCAGCGCAGACTCCACCGCCCAGGGGGCGCAGGGGGACCTGGGCACACTGGGTATGAAGGGTGCTGCTGGCTGGCTACTCACCAGATGCCTTGTACAGCTCCTTGAGGGTGCCATGTGGCTGCTCCAGCTGGTGCACGGTCAGGTCCACCGTGCCTCCTCCGCAGTCTGCCACCACGTAGCGGTCTCCTGCGGCGCTGAGCGTGAGCATACACTCCCGGCCTGCTTTGCACCCTCAACTCTGCCTCTCTTCCAGATTCACCCAGCACCCAGCCCCCAGCCCCCAGCCCTGCCCCAGCCCGGAGCCTTGCCTGCAGGGAGGCTGGGGGGGCGGTGGCTGTAAGGGACTTCAGGTGCTTGAACCTTAGGCCACCAGGTTTTGGGGAAAAGTGTTTCCAGGACTCTGCAACCATCCGCGGAAAATGCCAAGGAGAAGTGGGAGTTAGGGGGGTGGCTGAGTGGGGTGGGGCTGCAGGTGACAGGACATGGCCAGGTTAGATGCAGCTGATGGAGGAGGAGGGGTGGGATTTTTAGGGTCTGACACCCACTTCGCGAATGTTCCCTTGCCCCCTATCATATATGTTCCCCGCAGGAACCAAGAAACGTCCCTCGGTCCTTCCTTCCCCACCTGCTTGCATCTCTGCCCACAGCTCTCCAACGCCAGACTCCACCAGGAAGGTGCGGCTGTGGCGGGAACGGCGCAGCTGCTCACGGGCTGGGGGTCAAGGTACAGCAGGACGGTGGCATTAGAAGGAGGTGCCTCAGCTTGGCCCCCGTCCTCTCACCAGCACCCTCCACGAGCATCTGGACCAACCAGTTCTGAAACTCCTGCTCTACTCCTAACTAGGGGAAGGCAATGCTGAACCTTGAAGGGTCCAGAAAAACACTATGGGGTAAACTCAGGTGCTGTGACCAATAGCTGAGGGGAAGTATTTCTGGCTGCAGGACATTCCCTTAATGCAGGCTGGCTCACAGCAGTGCAAGATTGGGGTTAGGACAGTTTGGAGGATCTTGTGTGGCCAGGGGAGGAGGTCCTGAGGGGTCCAGGGGGGTCATGGGAGATGGCATCTGGAAGAGTGACTAAGATTGATCATAGCTATCTCAGTGCCCAGTGCAGGCACTGGAGCCTGAGCATAGTAGCAGGAGCTCAGGGCTATTGTGGGGGGAAGGGGGATGACAGTTGATGTACTAGGATGGGAAAGGTGACTGGTTCAGGGGCTGTTGAAACTCTTGAAGACCACCTTGGATCAGAGTGGGGGCTGGCTTTCTCCTTTGTTAGTACCTGAGCACCCCTCAGGACAGGTGGTTTCCCCTACCTTCAGATTCAGGACTGGGGCTGAGTCCTACCCTCCTCAGACAATGATCTCCTAGGGCAAGGTGAAATCTCTGTCCTCAGATTGGACTCCCCCAGGTCAAGGCTGTGCCTCCTCCCTCAGACTGAATTCCATCAGAGATGTTTCTGTCCTCTCAGACGGGGCTGGAGAGGGTTGGGGCAGGGGGGTGGGAGGGAAGGTTGTCTCTTCTTCATGTCAGACATGGCTGAGCCTTTGGCCTCAGTGTCCCTCTGACCCTCCCAGGGCAAATGCATACCATTGGTCAGTGCCCCTGGGGGCAGCTCACCCTGCCGGAAGCTGGAATCGATGGAGCGGCGTTCACCCAGGCGTCCACTGCCCGGAGCCCGGCTGCTTAGGTCCAAGAGCTGGTGTAGACGCAGCTTGCGGCAGTAGACAGAGGCAGCCTCTGGCTCCAGGGCGATGAGTAGTTGCTCTGCATCCTCCCTGGACACCAGGCCAGCCTGGGGATTGGTGGGGGGCGGGCAGGGCCAGGGAATACCGTGGGCCAGGTGTCACACCTAAGATGGCACCTCTGGGCAGCAGCCAGAGCCTATGGATCTCCCAGTTCCTCCCCATCACATCCCACCCATGGTAGGCCCCTCCATGCCACTCAAACTTGGAGCTACCTCACAGCTACCCTGTGACCAGCCTGGGGAGGGGCACAGCCACAGTCAAGAATACCATGGCGTTGCCCATCAGGAAGAGACCCTAGACAGTGAAAACCTAGAGCACCTGGGATCTGCCTCTCCAAGCTGCCCAAGGTGGCCCAGGCTGCACCAAGGTCCCCCTCACAGGTGCAGGCTTAGCCAGCTGAGCACTGGCTGAGGGTGTTAGCTCAGACCCCAGCACAGTGGGTATGGGTATGGGGGTGTAACGACCAGACGGTGTGTGTGTGGGGGGGGTGGTTCCCCTTTGGCTCACTGAACCATTTTCCTTCACCAGGCTGGTGCCAGACAGTAGCCACAGGACTCCCCACTCCCAGGAGAACTCTGATCTAGGCACCAGGAGACAATCAAACAGTGAAATTGCAGGCACCCGGACGGGCCTGCTGAGGGGAGAAAAACACTTGGGATCTGTTATTTCCTGTATCAGGACAGGGGATCCCTCTGGGAAGTACTTTAGGGTTTTGTGGGATTCCCTGGATTCTGATGAGGTGGGGGTTGGGGATGGGTGGGTGTAGAGACTTCCTGCCCAGGGTCAGCCCTTCCTGAACTGGCAGCCAGGGAACGGTGTGGGAGGAAGCAGGGTGGATAAACTGGCAGAGGGCACGAGGGTGGGGGGTGTTTATTCTGGCTGGGCACAGCTTTGCTTTCATCCTGGTCTCTGCAGGGGGGATGCCCACTGCCTCAGGGTTAGCTCTTTCTGGTGACAGACCTGGTGCCTGGGCATGCCTGGCGAACAGGTGTGTGAGAGTTGAGGGTTCTGGTATTTTCCAGGGGGTATACCAACAGGCCTTTTAGAGGACCTAGGGCATCTTCCTGAGGGCCCAGGGTGAGGACCAAGCAATAAGTCTTGTTCTGGGAGGCTGTGCTCCCCTTCTTCCCCACCCCATCTCACTGGAGGTGGGGGGACTTGAATTGTACACCACCTCCCATTCTCCAGACCTTTGGGCTTCTTATGGTAGGAAGCCCAGCGAGCATTGGTGCAAATCACTTCCCTCCATAGCTGGCGGCTCCTGTGTCCCAGCTGCCCTCTTCTCTGGAGAACTGCCCTCAGCTGAATGGAAACCACGTCCCTTGGAGAACTTTCTCCCACACCCCAAGGAACCAATGACAGGCTGATAGGGATGCATGAAAAGCCAGCCACCTTGCCTCACTGTGGTCAGCTGCTGGGTACAGTTCTTCCTCCAGTGCTCTCCATGGGATCAGGCGGAGGCTAGACTCCGGTTGAGACCACATTCCTGCTCAACTCGTTCTCCTGTCCATTTCCCTCACTCTTGCTCCTGAGAGCTCTTTTCCAATACACCCCATGCACAAGAACCCCTATCTTGGGCTCTGCTTCTAGGAAACCTGACTTAAGACACAGGTTAAGCCAGCCTGGGCTGTGCCTCTCGTCCCTCTGCTCTCTGTTCCTGCAGGCTCACACCCTCTCTGGTAGCAACAAGCCTCCAAAATGCCCAGCAGGGGAAGGCCAGAGGTCTTTATGCAATGACTGGTTCAGGGTTGTGTGTAAAGGACGGTCTTGGGGGCCTCCCTGGACCCCTCCCGAGTGACTGCCCCCTGCTCTGCCTGCCCATGCTCACCAGGTAGGCAGCTTCACGCATGAACTGCTTGGCGGGCTGTTTCCAGATGGCGGGGACTGTCAACACCCAACGCACAGTGTCCTTCTCTGGCAGCGATGGGCACTGCTCCCTCAGTTCCTGGAGTAGGAGGGGGCAGTGAGGGGTGCGCTGGCTTGGATTAAGGGGGTTTCTTCAGCCTTCTTTGTATGGGATCTGGAGGAGCTAATCATGCCTCAGGAAGGACTTCCCAGCTGAACTGGAAGAATTCCTAACGCCCCCCTCCCCAACACCTGTACATCCCATGCAATCTCCATCAGATGGAAAGGCAGGGGCTGGAGAAGATGGCTTCTGAGCCCTGATGGATAGGCTGAGAGGAGACAATGGACCTAGGGGTCCATGCCCCAGTGGGGAGGGATGGGGTCGCAGCGCACCTGAAGGGCATGCTCCTTGAAGAAGCGCAGGGCGTGGGCGAACACCTCCAGGGCAGGCATTTTCTTTCCATTCACAGCCTCTAGCTGGGTCTTCAGGGTGAGATCCTGGCAGGGACACCGGCAATTCGGCAGAAGGCCATAGCTCTGCCCCCACTTCCTGACGACCTCTCTCTCTGAAAATCACCCCCATTTCCTGCTGCCTCGCCTCTAGAGCGTCCCCGCTAATCACACATTAGTTCTGTCTCCAGCCCCTCTCGTCAGCACCGCCTCTCCTTTAATCCTAGCCCCACCCCAACCCCGCCCCCACTGGCTCCCAAGCTCCGCCCCCTCACCATCGCCTCTTCTTTTACCTTGCTCCCCTTCCGTAAGCCCCTCCCTTTCCACACTTGGCCCCGCCTCCCTGGCTGGGGCGGCCCGGAGCCAGGATGTGCCTTACAGTAGCGCTGTGGATCTTCATCTTGAACTTCTCGAAGTAGAGCCAGTCTCGTGCCTCCTCAGGGTCCAGATCGTGGTAGTAATCGCGGGCGGTGTAGCCAAAACTGTGAAAGGCGCCCTCCGGGGTCAAAAGCAGGCAGGTGGGGGTCTTCTGGTGGGCCACTCCTGGGTCCCCGCCCTCCCATTTTCTGTGGAGGCACAGGGCTGTCAGTGTGGTCAGAGAAACCCTCCCTTCGTGGGGTTGGGTACTGGCTTGGGGATGAGCTATGCGACCTTGGGCAGGCCACCTAGCCTTCCTAAGGTTCAGTCTTCTTACACGTAATATGGAAATAATAATAGTACCTACCTCTTAGGGTTCTTGTGAAGATGGTGCTGGGCATCCAGTTAAATCTCCATAAATGGTGTTCATGGGATCCGCCCTATCCTGCTTCCTCCCATGAGATACACCTTTGGACTTCGCCTCCCCATACTCTTAAGCAGAAGCAAGCCATCATCTACCTGCCTAGGTCTGGCCTCCTCATGGACCCCTAGAGGACCCCAGCAGAGGCTTTCTCCCAGCCAGACTATTCGCCCTCCTCCAGGCTGTCTTCCCCGGCCAAGCTCCTTCAAGGCATTAATCATTCCTATCTGACCCACCTCGGCAGCTACACCCTAGCTGACTGTACTTCCAGCAGTACCCTAAAACCTGAAACAGATTCCAAACCTACCCATCTGCAGGTGCCATCTGGATCTCCACCCAGAACTCCCTGTCTAGTTCATTGGCCTGGCAACTTCTTTCTCCCCTTCCTCTGCCTTCTCAGAGGCCCTGACACCTCTAGGCCAAGCTTATCCCTGCAGGCTTTAGGGGAAGGAACTGGGAATCCAGGCAGAAGGAACAGTATGTGCAAAAGTTTAGAGGTGTGAATGATCTGGGAGAATCAGCTATAGTTTCTATGCAGTCAAAGAAAATCCAGGAATGTTAAAGTCAGCTAAGGAAAAGAGTCAAATGCCATGTCTGAATTCTGTCTTGATGGTTCTTAAGTAGAAGAATGAAGATTCTTAGATTCTTAGATTCATCTGCCATTAGAAAGGTCCCTGGTTGATATTTGTGGTGGGAGCAGTGGTGACCACTGTTCAGCTGCTGGTACACAGCTTTTTGATCATGCCCAGGGCCTACACACCCTTGCAGAGACTGGCCAGGACATGATAGCCCAGATCAAGGCTCAAGCAGACTTGTTGGAGGGCACCTCCAAGGAGATCAAGTCCTGTTCCTGGCAGGCACAACTCAACAGATGAAGCTTCCAGGGCCAGTGTCGGGTGGAGGCTCTGACCACTCTGGAGTAGAAGTGATGGATGGAAGGAACGATCCATAGGCTTGGAGGGAAATTCTGTGGTTCCCTGGGCTGTGCTGGGAGAGTATGAGGGAAGACCCAAAGTGGCCAAACAGGAGAAAAAGAAGACAGGACAGGCCAAGCAGTGGGTGTAGAACTGCTGCTTTGTTAATGCTTTGCCCACCTTTGACCAGAAGAAGGGCCCCAGTGCCAACTCTTAAGTCCTTAATCCTGGCTTTCACTTAAAGCCAGTCAAAGAGAGAGAGAAAGAAGAAAAAGGAAGGTCACAGTCCCCAGGTGGCAACAGCTTGGAGGGGAGGAAAAATGGAGAAGGAATACCAGAGAGAAGGATATTTATTGCTCCCATCCAGGTGAGAGAGGGTGAGGCTGAACTTAGGGTTGGTGGCCATGGAAAGAAGTGGCTGGGTGTTCCAGAGATATTAGGAAGATAGAGATTACAGGTCTCGGTGGCTGGTAGAGGTGGAGAGGCAAGCCAAGATGTCCTCCAGTACTTCCAGTGACTGTCCTCTCCACAAGACAGAGGGACAGTGTCCTTGCTTGGTCCTCAGCCCCAGCATGGAATCCAGCATGGCCTCAGTCGCTTATGGGATGCCGTGCAGCTCCTAGAGGGCTGTAACCTGTGTGGCCTTGTGTGGAGGTGGATGGAGCAGAGAAAGGGGAGGACGGTTCCTGTGCATACAACACAGGTCGGCTGTATCTGTGAGGAAGCGACCCTTACGTTTGTCTCTCCATCTACCCTGCCATCTACCCTCCCTGGTCCAGGCGAAGCCCCTCCGCTCCCCTGTCCCAGCGTGGGTTAGAGCTTTGGGGTCTTCTAGAAAGCTCTTCCACCTATTGGCTGCAGCTACACTAAGACACATTCAAAGGATCAGGATTTTGAGGCCTGGAGGGGAGTGTTAAAAAATGGAGCATTTGGGGGCACCTGGGTGGCTCAGTCATTAAGCGTCTGCCTTTGGCTCAGGTCATGATCCCAAGGTCCTGGGATAGAGCTCCACATCGGACTCCCTGCTGGAGGGAAGCCTGCTTCTCCCTCTCGCACTCCCCCTGCTTGTGTTCCCTCTCTAACTATGTCTCTCTCTCTCTCTCTCAAATAAATAAAATCTTTTAAAAAATGTATTGCTCAAATAAAGCTCGGCTACATCAGAATGGGTTCTTTGCACATCTCCTTCCCAACAACTGTGTGACCTGTTACCTCAGTGACCCCTCTGATCCTTCACGTCTTTGACCTCCACTGAGGGGCTCACCCTAGCAATCTGCGTGTCTCCCGCACACACATCCCAGCACAGGTGTTTGAGGAAGGCTAGTCATCACAGCAATTTTTGTAATAGTGAACGATTAGGGGGAAGAAGCCTCTTAAAACCATCAACAGAAAAATGGGTGAATTATGACACATCCATACTGTGGGATACTAGGCAACTATTAAAAGAAATTGTGCCTTCAACAGAAGCTGATACAGAGAACAGGCATGTCAACCAAGATGCATGCTCAGAGCCCAAGGGAGCTTGAGCCCAAGGTGGCTGCCTTGTTTGTGTTGTTTGCTTGGTGCCTTTTCTTCTTCCTTTTCAATGAAAAAATAATGCAGGTGGATTTGAAAGCAAAAGAAAGAAAAAAAGAAAGAGGGAAAGGAAAGGAAAAGAAAAGAGAAATGAAATGAAATTGTGGCTTTATGTGTTGACACAAACATCTACAAAATAATGTTGGAAGTTTAAAGTAAGGCAAGTTGTAGGATATCCCACTTTTATTTATTTATTTAAGGTTTTATTTATTTATTAGACACAGAGAGAGAGAGACCACAAGTAGGCAGAGAGGCAGGCAGAGAGAGAGGGGGAGGCAGGCCTTCTGCTGAGCAGAGAGCCCGATGTGGGGATCGATCCCAGGATCTGAGATCATGACCTGAGGTGAAGGCAGAGGCTTAACCCACTGAGCCACCCAGGCACCCCTCCCACTTTTATTTAAAAAAATACATGTATATGTATATATGCGTGTGTACTAGGGATGGAGGGAGCTCTGGGCAGACTCCATGTGGTCCTCAGTGACAGTCCTTCTGAGACCAGGCCCAGCCCCGGGACTGAGGACCCCTGACCCCATCTCCCAGCCCAGCCACCCTCACCTCATCATGTGGATGGCTTCAGGATCACTGGCGAAGCTGAAAGCATAGCCACTGGAGGTGGTGCCAAAGTCGATGGCCACCACCACGGAGAAGGGAGCGTGCTGGGGGGCCCGGGTCTCGGGCTTCTGTGAGGGCAAGACCCAGAGTCAGGCAGCAGCCAAGGGCTGCGTGCCCGAGCCCCTCCTCTTTTCTGGCTGTATTCCCAACTGGCGCTGCCTCCAGTTACCTGCCCGGGCTCCCCTCCCCTCCCCAGGCTCCAGGCTGAGCTGCCAACTACGCAGAATCCCAAGGCCTCTCCGGTCGCCCTCTGTAGCCAGGGCTTAAGCTCCTGCTTTCCTCTTTGGGTTCCCGCCTGCCCTCTGCCTGACTGGCCTGACCCCACCCCCAGCTCACATCTTCTCAGGGCAGCTCCAGTAACACACGGACCTGTGTATATTTGACCCCCCAGATGTCTGTGGCCACAGTGAGACAACCAGACTCTGTCGGTTTTATGGCAGAGGAGAAAGGCCAGTGCACAGGCCCACTGCGGTTCCTTCCCTCTCCCAGGCCAGGCCTGGGCTCCGGAGAACAAGGCAATCCCCAAGCTGGATCATTAGGCGGAGGCCATCCTGGGTGGGGTGACCCAGGGAGTTCGAGGGAGGGTTACATCCTGGATACTTCAAGCTAGTAGTTTCCAAACTAATTTTTAGCAATGTGTCTTGTCTCTCCCAGATATAACTTGTATTCAGGGAGGGCTGTGGTCGACAGGAGGGGGAGCAACTCTAGGAGGCCGAGTGCTCTAAGGACCTGAAGTCACTAGAGGCTCAGAAGTCCCCCAGCCCTAGGCAGGCTCTGGTCCATGGATGGCATTCTGGAGCAGGGCTGTTTGGGTGGAAGTTACGTGGGGCTCACCGGAGTAGAACTGTTACCCCTACAGTCCTAGGTCACTGGAGGCTAACTCTTCTGGGGGGGATATGAATGGAGTGTGCAGGGGTAAGAGGCATGGTGTCACCTCCAGCCCAGCCCGGGCCCTGTCAGGCCTCTGCCAAACACCAGGCCTTGTTCTCTGGAGCACGCCCATCTCCATAGCACCCAGGCCACGCACCACCGGGAGCCCTGCTCCCAAGCTTACTGGAGACTGCGAGGGTGTGAGTGGGGCAATGCCACAGCTTTCCTGGGTCCTTGGGGAGCCGGGCGGGCTAGGCACGGGGTACCGCTCAGGGCTGGAGCCTGCAAAGAGAGGGCAAGTCACTCTAGCACAATCAGGGTAGGGACGGGTGGCCAGGCCCTGGGAGGTTCTCCATCAGTCCTTGCTGGACTGAGGCAAGGGACACTCTGTAGGGGAAGAGGGACTAGTGGGGGAGGGGAGGAAGGACAAGACTGAGGCAGGGGCAGACTAACAGTTTGTTGTCCATCTGAGGTGACCTTCCCCTGCAGGGTAACCCATACCTCACCTAGTGTCTTCCCCAGCATCCCTCAGACACAGCAGGGGAGGGAAGAGACAGAGAAGCACTATGGGGGATGGTGGGGGGGAACCTGAGTCTAGAGACAGAAGGGCAGGAGAGATGGGGTGGGTGGAATCCTGGGGTGGAGGGTAGAGAAACCAGAAAAGTTGGGGAACTGCAGATGGAACTGAGGCCGAGGTGGGGCTCCTCCGCTCCCCAATAGAGTTTGGCCAAATGGTTCTGATCAGGACCCGAGGGAATCTGCCTCCCTCCCTTCAACCCTCCCTCCCTCCACTAAGGGCCAAGCATAGGCCCAGCTGGCTGCTTGGTCAGGATCGAGAAGGGGAACGGTACTTCCCGTGGCCCAGCCCTGAGCTGGGGGGTGTCCAGAACACTAGGAAGTTGGATTCTGAGCCTCCCTTCCCCAGGAACGTGGAGCCGGCATTTGGGGGAAGGAGGCCCCACTGAAACCCCCTCGCAGGCTCAGGACCAAGTTGGATCTTTGTTGAGAGGGAGCAGAGAAGCTCCAGAAGGCAGCCCAGAGCTTGGCTTGGAGGATCAGGCAGCTTAAGGGCCTGCCTGGCTGGTCATTCCCTAGGTGTGGGCTGGTAGTGCCTCATCACCACACTGGGCCCTGAGAAGGCCCCTGCCCAGGGTACTGGGGCGCCCTGAGATTCGGGTGTGGGGACAGGAAGGCTGGCCCGGGAGGCTGACAGGGTCTGGTGTGAAGACCTGTGGACATGTTGAACTGGTCTGGCAGGATTCAGGCTGAGCCAGGCCTGGGGCCTATGTTTCTTCAGCAGCTGTCCTTCCTTGTGCCCTACTAGATCCCCACTCTTCCTGGTGTTGGGGTACCCCAGGAACATATGTGAGGCATGAGGGGACTCGAAGTGCCTGGCCAGGGCCAGAGTCTGTCTTGAGGTGCCGGAGGGTTCTCCCAGGGCTCCTTTTTTCTAGGTGGCATGTCCGGGCTTGGGCCCTGCCAGCAGCCCCAGCTTGAGGGGCTGAGCTGCTGTGGCTTGAGCCTGGGAAGGGAGGCAGGAAGGAAGGCCCAGCCCGCCAGGTCTTTGTTAATGGACTTCCTGAGGAGTGTCCCTCCTGCCTCCTGGCCTCCCACCCCTGCAGAGAATGTAGAGCCTGCTCCCAGGCCAGGCCACAGGCCACTGCAGGCATATACACACAGAATTCCATGCGTGCAAAGCCACCTGCCAATACACACGCTCTCACACGAGGCCCTGCACACAGAGACCTGCCCGCAGGAAGACACAGACACAGACACACACACTCATACCAGGTCCCGGGTACACAGACCCTCCTCAAGACACCCACACTCATATAGTCCTGGGAAGAACCCCCGCACCGTGCACACACACACTCAAAGACACACACTTAACGTACACAGCCCTGTGTGCACCAACCTTTCTGAACACACACACTTGCTCAGCAATCTCTTCTGGGAGAGGCACCCATGGGCAGACCAGGGGTGGGTCTCAGTGCCAGGGTGAGTGCAGTGGTGGGTCAGGGCCAGGGTTGGGCCGGGGGGAGGGGAGACTTACCGATGTACAGCCCCTGCAGACCCATGTCTGGGACCGCCAGCATCTTTGCAGGCCTGGGACTGTGAGCAGGAACAGACAAACAGAATGGCATTTATTTGTTCCCTTGTTTCCTCCCTGAATGCTTATTTATTTTCTTTGCTTGCTTTTGGCTGAAGTTCTTTGAAGCGAGTCCCAGGCATCGTGTTGTTTCACCTATAAATTCTTTAATATGTCTCTCCAACAGATAAAGATTTTTAAAAACAGGGTCACCACACCGACCTCACGTTTAATAGTACGAACAGTAATTTCTCAGGCTCATCTAACGTTCAGTCCCACAGTCCCCACTTGTCTCAGAAAACATCTCAACAGCGGCTTTGTTGGAATCAGGTTGTTCCTGCATGTTTTCAAGTGCCCACTCTGTGCCAGGTGCTGGCGGACATCTGCGACCCAGAGAGACACTGCTGCTGCCCCAGAGGCCCACAGCCTGGTGGGGAGACGGATAAGGGTCAGAGAACCACCCAAGTGCATTTGAGGTTACAAACGATGCTGTCAAGGTCACAGCTGGATATAAATAAACCAGGCAGAAAGGCTTGGTAAGGCTGGAGAGAGAGGCTGGGCTAGGCTGGGCTGGGCTGATCCTGTAGGCAGGCCCTTGGGGACCCTATTTCATTTATTTATTTACTTTTATTTTTGAAGATTTTATTTATTTATTTGAGAAAAAGAGAGAGAGAGCACACGTGAGCAGGGGGAAGGGGCAGAGGGAGAGGGAGAAGCAGACGCCCCTGCAGAGCAGGGAGCCCAAGGAGCTGAGCTCCACCCCAGGACCCTGAGATCATGACCTGAGCTAAAGGCAGACAGACAGCTGAGCCATCCAGGCAGCTCTTGGGCTCCCTATTTTAGATCTGGTTTTATATGAAGGGCAACACCAAATCTGGAAAGGTCTGAAGTAGCAGAGTAGAGATGGCGGTGTGACCTGCATTTTACAAAGCCTCCCAGGCTATAGGGAGGGTGCAGATCATAGCAGCTGGCAGGGAAGCAGAAGCCCCATCAGGGTTCCAGGCAACAGAAGATGGTGGTGGCTGTGTGTCTTGAGACAGAGGTGGAGTTCTGAAGATCGAGGGTAAAAGTTAGAGGTTAAGGTTAAGTTAGAGGGTAAAATCAACAGGGCTGGGTGCCTGGGTGGCTCAGTGGGTTAAGCTTCTGCCTTTGTTCAGGTTGTGGTCTCTGGGTCCTGGGATCGAGCTCCGCATCACGCTCTTTGCTCGGCAGGGAGCCTGCTTCCCCTCCTCTATCTCTGCTTGCCTCTCTGCCTACTTGTGATCTCTCTCTCTCTCTGTGTCAAATAAATAAATAAAAACCTAAAAAAACCAAAAAACCCAAGAGGGCTGACAGCAGATGGCCAGACTGGATATGGGGGTTTTGCGAAGAAGCAGGTGTCAAGGGTGACGTTGTCCGACTGGAGCTCGGAGGTGGACAGTGAGGCGGAGAATACTGGAGAAGGTGGGGCTGGCAGGGGCCCGGGGCAGAGTTCTGGGTGCAGTTTTGCAACCGTGGAGAGAATAGCCTAAGGGGCCGGCTGGTGTATGATGCAAGCTCAGAGAAAGCTGAGATGGAGAGGCGCCTTTGGGAGTCTTGGTTCCCGGAGGTGCCTGGTGAGGAGTCGTGCAGGAAGAGAAGGGAGCACCAGCACAGAAGGCTGGCTGGGGGAAGGCGGGCTGCCCGAGGAGTCCAGATGCCTGCTATGGTTTCAGGAAGATCTCAGATCTAAGAGATGTGCATGAAATTAGATGCCTTTAGAGGTTATTTGATGAGTCTCGAAACACCTGTTTTAATGGCCCAGGGCCAGCATTTTGGCAGAACGATGGAAATGAGGTACAAGTCAAGGGAGCCTAGGCAAGAAGCGAGCAGAGCTAAGGAGAACACAGTGGGCACTTACAAGAAACTTGGCTGAGATCAGGAGCTGGTGGGAGGACAGTAGCTAGAGGAACAGAAAGCTCGAGGAGTGGGGGATGGCTTTTCATTTTCCTTTCTAAGATGGGAGGAACCTGAGTTTGTGTCTGTGAAGTTCTAGGGGCTGGGCTAGAGGCAGCAGCATTGCAGCCCCTGCATTGCAATCAGAAATGCAGAACCTCAGGTCCTGCCCAAGAACTAACGAGTCAGAACTTGCATTTTAACAAGATCCTCCGTGGTTCTGGGCACATTCGAGTTTGAGAGGTGCCCCTTGATGTGTCCCTGGGCCAGTCATCACCCATGCCACTATCCTCACCTGTGGACCTGGCAGTCCCCCCAGATTAAGGTGAGGCTGCTCAGAGCCCACTCCCTCTCTGTAGTCAGTGGCCTGATCAGGAGATTTGCTAATAGAACACAGGCAGACACAGATCTGGACGCCATGACATGTAAGCACACACATGAACATGCATGTGCACGCCCTTGCTCACACACAGTTGACACAGCCCAGCCCCAGGGCAGATGGACACTCAGGCATATCCAGAATATTCCCCCATGGCCAGCACCATAGAAATTTCCAGACACCTACAGTCGTGCTGCCACACTGTTGCGGCACATGTTGGAGGCCCAGGAATGCCTGTTTGTGGGCACTCAGAGTTGCAGGGTGGTGCTCAGAAAAGGGAGAGCAAATAGTGGGCATGGGTATGAGCCCTGAGAGCCAGACACAGGCTCAGCTCAGGGGAAGGGAGTGGTGTGCGGGAGGAGGTTCTCCCCAGCCCTAGCAGCTGATTGTGCGTGTCTTCCCAACTCTGCACTGATTGACAGCACCTGGGAAACTTAAAACCAGCCATGATGGAAGCATTTACACCACTGAAATTGGCAAACACTATATATCAGGTTTTTCTCCCTCTGAGAGAGTTGACAGTAAAACATTCACCAGCACACACGTGGCTAGATCAAGGCCACAAGGGAGAAGCCCTATGTATGCTTGTCTCGATTCTTCAGCAAATACTAAGCATTTCTTTGTTTGTGTCAGGCTCTCTGCTAAGTGGCTGAATGAATGAATGGCTTTTCTGGACCAATGCTATTGTTTTTGGAGGAGAATCAATCTAGAACCACCAGGAAAAAAAGACTCTGGAGTCATCACTCTAAGCTGGATTCTATGTCCAAACTGTGTGCTACAATCCTCCAGCTATCTGAAGCTGCCTGTTCCAATTATCTCCCATCTCTGAGTATGTGAACACAGAGTGCCTCTCCTCGGGGGGTCTCAGGGTAGGCAAGGGCCTATTACGGCATCTGGTCAGAGTACATCATGTCACCTCTCTGTGCTTCAGTGTCTATCCTATAAAATGGGTCACACAAGGGCTTGTTAAGACTGACAAGTTCTGGGGCACTGAGTAGCTCCGTCGGTTAAGCATCTGCCTTCAGTGCAGGTCATGACTCTGGGGTTGTGGGATCGAGCCCCGCATCTGGCTCCCTGCTCAGCGGAGACCCTGCTTCTCTCTCTCCCTCTGCTGCTCTCCTGCTTGTGCATGCCCTCTCTCTGTCAATCAATTAATAAAATCTTAAAAAAAAAAAAAGTGACAAGTCCAGGTAAGGAAGGTGGTTGATAAAGGCAGGACTTGGACAGATGAGAGCAGTTGTTCTTTTCCTTCATAGTATAGATTCTAAATTTTCTCTTGTTATAAGTTTTGGTCTTTAAAAAAATTTTTATTTATTTATTTATTTGAGAGAGAGAGATAATGAGAGAGAGCATGGTGGGATGGGGGCGGGTGACAGGGAGACGGAGAAGCAGGATTAGCAGACTCGTGGAGCAGGGAACCTGACACAGGGCTTCATCCCAGCACCCTGGGAATCATGATCCAAGCCGAAGGCAGAAACTTAACACTTACCCCAGAAATTTTGGTCTTATTGAGACTTATTCTAATCATTCTGAGTTCTTTATCGAGGGAGGGAGGACTTGAATCCCTCTGTGTTAGAGGAGGATCCTGATGATTCTTTGAGAGATGGAGGCAGAAGGGGGCGGCAGCCTTATGTGTCTTTGGGACACCTCCCCACCATGCATACACACCCAGAAACATTTAAGGACAGTGCTAATCATGAGGCACTCTGAGTGGGACTCGGAGAGGCACTCTAATCATGAGTGCTAATCAGGACAACACTCGTTCCCCAAAGCTAGGACTGGGCAGTAGCCATAGCTGGAGATGGGGCAAAGTAGACCCCCACCCCAGGGGCCCACTAATTTCAGACTGGTGATGCTTAGGGGTTTGAGCATAACTGGGTAGGGCAGTTTGATTTACACAGAAAGTAACTTCATTTCCTGGCAACAAGCACAGACTAAACTCTGGCCCTAGCCTGACCCCTACCCTGCTCACAGACATCCCCTTCACCCTCCTATGGACTGATCCCTAGCCCCTGGCTTCATATTGCTCTCTCATCTCGAGCTTCATATTGACGCCTGGCCCTGACTTCTACCCAATAGGTATGACCTATCTTTCACCCGGGGCCAGGACAGGGTGTGGCTCAGTCCAAGAACTCGGAAACTGAGACTCCCATTCCAGAATGCTTCCCAGACTCACAAAAGCGAAGGACTTTGGGCCTGATGGAGAATATTCTCCAAGAATCTCTTCCTGGAGAGGGGAAATTAAGGCTGGATACTTATGTCCCCAAAGAGCACTGAGGGTACATGGTGTTGCTGGATTTCAGCGCTCCACACATACCTGTCCTCTGCCCATGAGGACAAAGAGCCCACCCAGATCTTTACAGTACCCCTCTCTCCCCTGCACGCTTCCCTTCACTGGACCCTGCCTCTCCTGTCCACTGTTTTCTGCTCAATATCCTGCCAGCTCTTTAACGGAACAGGACCCTGTCGGCAGGCAGAGAGGCCACAGGCATTTCTCCCAAGCCACAGACTAGACCAACCAGGGCCAAGAACCGACAAATGAGAAATGGCACCCAAAGGGCTGCCCCAGTCTGTCTGTGGAAAGGAACCCTCAAGGAGAGGGACCATGAGGAGCCTGTGGGGTAGGGGGGCTGCCTCCTGGGCTGGGGCAGGGGGAGGCATAAATGGCCTTGCACGGGCCCCTCCCTGTCCTCAGCTTTTTTCCCCCCACACATCCTGCCCCACCCCCGTTGAGTCCTCATCACCGCAGCAGTCAGTTCACAAATCGGTTCACAAACAACCTCTGTCCGGCAGAGCCCACTGAAGCCCCTCCCATCCTCTGCCCACCAGTACCCCCTCACCTCCCTTACCTTCAGGGCTCCAGGGCTGCACTTGGTCTCACAGGGAGACCATATTTTAGAGCTCACTCTTTCCCAGTCTCTCTGCCCCGCAGGAGCTTGCTTTACAAACTGTGTCCACTGCCCAGACATGGAGCCCAGACGCCTGGCCACCTGGGCCCCCCAGCCGGCCTCACAGAAAGAAACCAGAGGTCCCTGTGCGGAGGCCTGCCCACAGTCAGGAACTGCAGCATCCTGGCCACTGTGCCACTCTCGAGCTTCCCGGACCATAGGCCCTAGGAACCCCCTTCCTCGACCAGGTGCCCCCCCCCCCCACCCCCTCAACCCCAGGTCTCCACCTCTGGCGTAGGCATTGTATCCTCCACAAACTGGCTTACTGGAGCAGACCTCCCAGCTCCCAAACCCCACCCCTACCGGGGCACAGGGGTCTACTCAGTCCCCCAACCTCCGCATAGCCGGTGAGGGGTCCCGACGCCAGGGTGGGAGCCCACCATCGCCGCTCCAACTGCTATTCTGAACCCGCAGCCCCACTGGAGAGAACGGCTTGAAGGATCTGTCCCCAGCCCGGCTGCCCAGGGTTAGAAAGTCTTTCCGGGGGCGGGGGGCCCTCAGCCGACAGCCCGGGACCCCAGGACGGCACACACCTAGCCACCTAGCCGACGTTCTCCTCTGGGAGCCCGCTCAGAACTCACCTCCGCCCTCCCGACAGCTCGACCTCCGTCCAGCCGCCTCGATCCCGGGCCCGCAGCCCGTGGTTGTGCCCCGCCGCGGCGGCCGCTGCCCTCGACGTGCGCCCAGCCCTCGCCTCCGGCTCGCCCCGCGCCGCCCACCCCGGCCGCCGCCCCCTCCCCCAGGCCGGATGGCCGCGCGCTCCCTGCCCAGATGTGCGAGGCCGGGGCGGGGCCTGCCTGCGCGGGCCTCTCCGAGGGGCCCACTCCGACCCCGCGTCGCGGCCCCTCCCTGCGCCCCTCCAGCGCCCCGCCGCTGCGCCTCCCCACTCCGCCCAGCCCGCAGCCCCGGGGGTGGGAGGGAAGGGTGAGGAGGGGAGGTGGAGGGAGGGAAGAGGAATTCCAGACCCCTCGTCGGCCTCCTGCTGCCGGCAGGCGGCGGAGGGGCTCCCCCTCCCCTCCCCAAAGGGCCCACCTCGGGGCTCAGATCAGGCCAGCGCAGCTCGCAGCTCGAAACTCCCGAGCCTAGCGGCTGGTGAGGGAGGGTCCCCAGACCCCTCCCGTCCCCTGGCCCAGACTCCTTTCAGTCCCCAGCCCATCCTACTCCCCCCCCCCCCCCCCCCCCCCCCCCCCCAGCCCTAGCCAGGTCTCCAAGGGTCAGACAGAAAAGGCGGAATCCAAGGTGAGGTCAGCCCCTTGGGCCCCAGGCTGGGGCCTAGCTCTGTCCTTGATGAAGCTTGGAGCATTGAGGAAGGGTTCTCGAAGGCTGGGGCCCCATTTCTGGCAGGGGGCTCATTGGGAACTCACCCAGCCTCCTTAAAGAGCACCCAGCCCCTTTCCTTAGAGCGCTCACAGCCTTCCGGTCCTAACCAGGCCCTGGGTGGGGGTGGGGGTGGGGGTGGGTGGGGAGATGCTCAGACATGGCTCCAAACAGGGGTTTGCCAGATGGAGACCCCTCTCAGCTAAGCCCCTCTGAGGCAGCTAACTTACCTTGCCCTCCATCACCTCCTGGTTCTGGAGGGCCTAGGCCCGGCCCACTGCTCATCTTTAAAAGCTCGTCCGCTAAAGTGCCACATTTCCTGGGCTTGTTGCCCTTCTGATCCAGGGCACTGCCCTGGAGCACCCCTGCAGCAAGGCCAGGGTTGGGGTGTGCTGCACCAGAGGGCTCAGTCCGTCTGTAGCTAGTCAGTAAGCCAGCAAAGCATCCAATCAGCAGCCTCCACTGGCTGCTCCGGGGAGTGTGTGCGTCTGCGAGTGTGAGTGCGGCTCTGGATGCCAGTGACTCCATGTTCATGTGTTCAGTGTGTCTCTTGGGACGTCTGTGTGACTGTGTCTTTGTGTCTGTGTATATGATAGATGTGTGTCTTTGTGCATGTGTTTGGACTTGTCTGGGTGTGTGACGGGTGTGTGATGGGGGCTGTCAGCCCTTCATGTCATTCCAGAGGTTAAACAAAGCCTGGGAGGGCCGACGTGGCTGCAGGGGAGTATATGGGGACAAGGCAAAGGGTCTGGTCCCGCCAACGCAGCCTGTCTCTCCTTTTCCTTTGCCTTTCCACTGTGCTTTCATTCCCGCCCGACCTGGAGCTCTACCTATTGGCTCATCTCTGAGGGCTTCACTCTGAGCAGGAGTAAGAAGACTCATGGTAAGGGGTTCTCAACCCTCAGCATCCTCCCACTTGGCAGCCTTCTGTCCCCACCCCACCCCCCATTTCAGGCCCTCTCAGTCTGACTTGGGACTCACAGGCCCCACCCTTGGGCAGCTTCCAGTCTAACAGAAGAGAAGGACAGCAAATAATCCCAGTGAATCCTCAAATTCGAGAATGTTCGACTCAGTTGCCAGCAGGTTTGGGCCCAGGAGGTCATGCACAAGGATCCTGCAGAGCCCCTGCCTTTACCACCCTCTCTCTGTGCCCTTGCAACACCCTCCTCTCCCCTCCCAGGGCCACTGTGGTCCCACCCACTGACCTCACCGGCTTTCTGCTTCTCCCGGGGTGGGGAAGCTGGAGGAAGGCTCAGCCTCTGAGAGTATCCTCCCAGGAGCAGCCTGTCTCCAGGCCAGGCTTTCCCACTCTGACCTTGGCTCATCTCTCGAGGATGCCCTGCCCTTCCAGCCCATTTCTATGGTGCAAATGAAGGTCGTTCTCCAAAGTGCAAGCCTGGCTCCATTCCTTCATCACTTATATTCTCTGGGGCTCCCTATTACCTACAGGAGAAGATCCAAGTGATCCAAGGTGTGGACGGCCCTTGGTTGACCTCTCAAGCTCTCCTTCCCAGACCTAACCTCCAGCCTCCTCTCCAGGCCTTTGAACACAAGCTCCAGAGCTCTGTTCCCCCTGGACCAGGCCCCTAGCCCTGACCTGCTCAGCAACATTCTCCTTTCCCTTGAGCCCTCGGAAAGAAACTGGCCCCTTGGACCCTGCTGTGGGTGCTGTGTCAGTTGGGAGAGGCCCCAGCCCTGGTGATCACTAGGGGTCTCTCAGGAAAATGCGGGGTTGAGAAGGCAGAAGCAGGGCTCTCCTTCCCCAGTGCCCACATCCTGGCCCAATGTGGCAGACCAGCAGGAAGTTTCAGCCCAGGGCGTCTCAGTCTCCCCTCCCTCCTGCCCAGGCCTGGCTACTGGCTCTGCCCCAGCTCACACCGCCCCCCTCCCCCCACCATGCACAAATACACACCTGTAGGGAGGGCAGGTGCCTGTAGACTTATTCACCAGTAGACTTTGTTGACTGAACCCCACAGTGTGCTGGTGCCTAGCTGGCTAGCTTACCCTGCCACCAAACACGTGGCAACAGGGCCCTCCATCCTCATTGTACAGAAGAGAAACTGAGGTTTCTGGGAGAACTGGGCACTGCCCCATTCGGACCCAGCAATGGTCTCAGGGGACTTATGTCTTTTGCCGGGTCCCATGCTGCAGGAGGCTGGCAGGGGAGGATGGTACCTAGGCACCCAGAGGCAGCTCCCTGACGGTTGTCTGGCCCTGCCTGCCCCTTCCTGGGCACAGGAGGGCTCCTGGGACAGAGGTCTCTCGAGTGTTCCTCTACCAGATTCCTGAGGTGCGAGCTTCCTTCCAGGAATTACTCCGCCTGCTCCCACCCAGCTGCACTTCCTCTCTGTGGCCCACAGCCACATCACTTTCCTTATCCTAGATGGGAGTGTGGGAGGCCCGGCCTGTGGCCAGCCTTGGTAGCGCCCTACCTCCACTGTCATATGGGCAGATGGCACCTCTTTTTTCATAAAAAGAAAGCCCTGGGGTCGCAGCTTCCTGCTGAGCCTCTCCAGCATCCTGCCCCCAAAGGACACCCAAAGGACCAGAATCGGCCCCTCTTCTGGAACTCTGCACTAACACTGTCCCACTTGCAGCCCCTTCTCCAGTTTGATGTTATTAGGGTTCCCAGCAGGAACATCAGGAAGACTTCTTAGAGGAGGTGACCTCTGATCTGAGCCCTGAAGGATGACTGAGAGTTATCCATTAGGAAAAGTGGGAAGGACATTCCAGGAGGAGGAAATGGTGCAACTAAAGGCAAAGAGGGCAGGGTTCTGTGAGGGAACAGAAAAGGACCAAGACTCGAAGGGACCAGGACATGCTGGGGGGAAGATAATACCTCCATGTCAGCCATGTTAAGCTGGAGGAGACTGTGAAGCTGCCTCCTCCCCGGATATCTATTTTCTTGTTCTTAACTTAACAATCTTCTCTTTTTAGCCATGCACATGGCCACTCAGCCTAAAGAAGAGATATCCCAGCCTTCCTTGGGGCTAGGCATAGTCACGTGACTAAGTTCTGGATCATGAGACAGAAGAAGAAGCGTTATATGGTGTCTTCCAGGCTTTAAATGCTGGTGGGTGCCTGTTGTTCCTTGTTCCTTGTTCTGCTTTTCTCTATCCCACTGCCTGGAATATTGTTGGGATGACTGGAGTGCAAACCACCATTTTGGAACATAAGTTTCTGGTGTAACAGAATAGTGCCCTGCAGAGAGATAGGCACTTGAGCAGTATTCCCATGACAGCCTCAGACTGTGCATATCCAGATGTTTAATGAGTGGTAGAGCATATGACTGCAGATGTTTAATGCGGAAGAAAGAAACCCTTTTGTGGAGGACGCTGTGTTTTCAGGCTCTGTTACCCACAGCAGGATGTAATACTATCTGATTCGCCCCCAAAGAGAAATGTTGACTAGGCAGTTGGTGTATAGATCTGGAGCTCAGAGCCGAGTTTTGGGTTGCGGGTAGAAATTTGGCAGTCGCCCTCATGGAGACGGTAATTGAAGCCACGAGAGTGGATGAGATCACCCAGGCAGGGTATGCAGTGTGAAAGAGAAGGGTAGAAGGCTTCCCAGGAGGCAGCCCACCCCACCCTTTTGCCCACAAAAGATGACCCTGGCTGTGTGTCTCAGTGTCATCCACCCCCTTCCCAACATCACATGAGGAAGGTTCTGCCTCCCAGAAGACTTTTTTTTTTTTTTTTTTTTTTTTTTTTGTGAGGCAGAGTCAGGATGGAAGGGCGCTAGCAGAAAGATGTGTATGGATGGGGTTGGGAGAAATTTGAAATTTGAGTTTTTCAAGTTTTTGCTAGTGTGTGGCAAAGTGGGTGGAAGACGAAAGGGTTTTATAATGTGTTGTTATAATCTAAGTATCCCTTTCATGGTATTCAAGAAACCACACAGAACTTGAAATTTGTTGTTGAAATGATTTTTTGGTTCCCAGACTGGACTTCTTCTGTCATAGCATCACCCAGAGACTGGTCCATTTGGATAATGGCTTTAGAAGGGTTACACGAGTATCGAAAGCCATTAGAGCAGTGTAGGTGAAGGAGAAGCTTGGGCCAAGGACACAGAGTTTGTAGGTTATAGAATCCAGGGACAGAAAAGGGTGCACCGGGGCCTCATGAGGGCCTGGAACAAGGAACTGGAAATATCTCAGTAGCCATCGAGCTGTCACCTGGCCACAGGGACTCTCCTCTCTGCTGCTCTCCGCATATCTGCTAGATTCTTCTCTTGTTACAGATTGCCTTTTAAAAAATAATTAATAGATTTTAGCTAGTTTTATTTTTTATTATTTATGTATATAGTTCAGTTTTATTATTTATGTAGTTTATTTTATTATTTATTTATATAGCTTTTTTTTTAAATACTTTATGTATTCATTTAAGAGAAAGAGAGAGAAAGCACGAGCAGGAAGAAGGGCAGAGGGTGCAACAGACTCCTCGCTGAGCTGGGTGGGATCTGGGAGCCCGATGTGGGGCTTGATCCCTGTACCTGGAGATCATGACTTGAGCCGAACGCAGACACTGAACCATCTGAACCACCCAAGTGACCACCCGAGTGACATTTTAATTGAAGTATGTTGACACACAGTGTTACATGCACCACAGTGATTTGACAGGTCTGTACCTTATAACTTTTCTTCACAAGGGTAGCTGCCACTGGTCATCACACAAGGCTGTTACTATACCACTGACTATAGTCCCTATGCTGTAGCTTTCATCCCTGTGACTTGTTCATTCCATAACTTGAAGCCTGTGCCTCCTACTCCCCTTGACTCCATTTTGCCCATCCCCCACCCAATAGATTTTATTTATTTATTTGGGGAGGGAAAGGACAGAGGGAGATGGGGAGAGATAAACTTAAGCAGGCTCTATGCCCAGCCCAGAACCTGACACAGGTCTCCATCTCATGATCCTGAGATGACGACCTGAGCCAAAATCAAGAGTTGGAGGCTTAACCACTGAGCCACTCAGGTGTCGCCATATATATATATATATATTTTTTTAAAGATTTTATTTATTTATTTGAGAGAGAGACAGTGAGAGAGAGCATGAGTGAGGAGAAGGTCAGAGAGTGAAGCGGACTCCCCGTGGAGCTGGGAGCCTGATGCGGGAATCGATCCCGGGACTCCGGGATCATGACCTGAGCCGAAGGCAGTCGTCCAACCAATTGAGCCACCCAGGCATCCCCCAATATATTTTTTTTAAAAAGATTTTTATTTATTTATTTGACAGACAGAGATCACAAGTAGGCAGAGAGGCAGGCAGAGAGAGAGGGGGAAGCAGGCTCCCTGCTGAGCAGAGCACCTGATGTGGGGCTAGATCCCAGGACCCTGGGATCATGACCTGAGCCGAAGGCAGAGGCACTGATGCCCCCAGGCACCCCTAGATTTTGTTTTTAAAAATAGTTTTAAATCTTCAAAATATTGAGTGGCGAGTATGAAGTTTTCATATATCCTTTCCTTGTACAGTTTCCCCTGTAGTAACATCTTGGGTTAGTTTTGTGTATTGGTTACAATTACTGAACCAACATTGATACATTATTAAGTACAATCCATAGTTTCCATTAAGTTTCACTCTTTGTGTTGCCCATCTATAGGTTTTGAAAAATACATAATATCATGTACTCACCATTATAGTATCACACAAAGTAGTTTCACTGTCACAAAAATCCCCTGTCCTCCATTTATTTATCTGTTGAGGGCCTGGCACCCACAGGCAAAAAAAAATTTTGCCTTTTCCAGAATCAAATAGTTGGAATCATACAGAAGGTGGCCTTTTTTTCTCCCCACAAAGATTTTTTTTTAAAAAGATTTTATTTATTTATTTGACAGACAGAGATCACAAGTAGGCAGAGAGGCAGGCAGAGAGAGAGGGGGAAGCTGGCTCCCTGCTGAGCAGAGAGCCTGATGCGGGTTGGAGGCCCCTGAGATCATGACCTGAGCCGAAGGCAGAGGCTTAACCCACTGAGCCACCCAGGCGCCCTTCCCCCCAAATTTCATTTATTCATTTCAGAGAGGGAAGAGGGGCAGAGGGGAAGGTAGAAAGAATCTGAAGCAGACTCCACACTGAGTGCAGCTGACACCGGGCTCGATCCCACAACCGTGAGATCATGACCTGAACCGAAAATGAGAGTCAGACACTCAACTGACTGAGCCACCCAGGAGCCCTCAGAAGGTGGCCTTTCCAGACTAGCTTCTTTCATTTGGTCATATGCATTTAACTTCCTCCATTGCTTTTTGTCACTAAATTACATTTCCTTGTATGCGTGGAACAGTTTATTTATCCATTTACTCACTGAAGTATATCTTGGTTGCTTCCAGTTTTTGGCAATGATAAGTTAAGCTGCTATAAACATTTGTAGACAGAGTTTTGTGTAGACTTGAGTTTTCAGCTCATTTGGGTAAATATCTAGGAGTGTGACTGCTGGATCATATGGTAAGACTAGGTTTAACTTTGTAAGAAACCCACCAACTGTCTTCCCAAGTAGCTGTACCCTTTTGCATTCCCACCAGAAAAGAATGGAGGTTCCTGTTGCTCTGTATCCTCATCAGCATTTGGTGTTGTCAGTGTTCTGGATTTTGCCATTCTGATAGGTATGTAGTGACATTTCATTGTTGTTTTAACTTGCAATTTCCCAATGACTTAGGGTGTTGAGAGTCTTTTCAAATGGTTACTTGCCAGCTGTGGATCTTTGGTGACATATCTGTTCAGATCTGTTGTGCATTTTAAAATGACTTTTTAAATCTGAGGTAATCTCTTCACCCAACGTGGGGCTCGAACTCACCAACCCTGAGATCACGAGTGGCATGCTCCACTGACTGAGCCAGCCGGACACCTCACCCCTTTGTGCATGTTTTTCTGAGGTTGTTTGTTTTCTTATTGTTGAGTTGTAAACTTCCTCATATATTTTGGATACAAGTCCTTTATCAGATAAGTGTTTGCAAATATTTTCTCCCAGGCTGTGGCTTGTCTTTTCATTCTCTTAACAGATTGCCTGTTATTTATGTTTTTCTTCTTCATGCATATGAGCATTCCTGAATTTATCTGCCCTCCTTTCAGCTATAAGCAGAGGCCTAATCGTGTCACTTTGTTCTAGTTCCAGAGTTTTGAGAGACACTATTATTTGACAGTCTGGTGAAGTGGGAAATTAATTTTGGCTGAACGGTCGTGTGGTGGCATTAAGGCAGCTGGAAAGGAGTCTGGGAAATGCAAATGTGGTTTTCCACCCCCTTCAGTACAGGCAGACAAACTAGAAGGAGGTGGGAATGGTGCCTAGTGCCAACCCTCCATAGAAACACAGGAGGTAGCGTGAGGTGGGTGGTGGGGTTCTGATATGGCATAGTCTGTGTAGATAAAGAAATTCAACCAGTACAGGATGGGACAAAATGGAAGACAAAATTGCCTACACCCGTTCCACTCCTCAAAACTTTTTCTATTTTTAGATAGTCCAGAGTTTTAACATTATAGTTCTAAAGAATATGCTTTACCTCTGTTTCTTGGGGTGCCTGAGCAACTCAGTCGATTAAGCATAATTTCAGCTCAGGTCATGAACTCAGGGTCCTGGGATGGAGCCCGGTGTCGGGTTCCACTCTCTGGGGGAAGTCTACTTGGGATTCTCTCTCTCCCTCACATGTGCTTTCTCTCTCTCAAAACAAAACAAAACAAAAAAACAAAACCCAAACAACCCCAAACAACTACCTCTGTTTCTCAATTTAGTAACTCGAGAGCATCTAATGATACCTCATTGTTAATGCAAGAATTTAAATCACACTAGCTCCCATCTCCCCCCAAGCCCACTTTTTCAATTTTGTTGGCTGTATTATTATCACAGTCTCATTTGCTGTTATTTATAGTTCTGATCAACCTATATTTAAGATTGATTTATTTGAGGGAGAGAATGTGCACACATGTGCAGGAGGAGGGGCACAGGGAGAGAGAGAGAGAGAGAAATCTTCAAGCAGACTCCCTTGACTTGAAATCTTCCAGCAGACTCCCTGCCATGGGGCTTGATCCCAGGACCCTGAGATTGTGACCGGAGCCGAGATCAAGAGTTGGCGGCTTAACCTATGACTATGCCACCCAGGTGCCCCTGAACGATCTATATTTAAAACCTAGACAACTTCTTGAGCCCCATCAATACGTAAAGATAATTAATGTCTTTAGTCCACCTGCCATGCTCCTTCCCTACCCCCATCTAATTTCTATTGGTTTTACTTTCACATTTCCATGGCCAAAGTTTACAACATTTACATTTTGTTTTGTAATTATAACTAAATCTCCCATTCTTTATCTTCAAGTTGATCCAGAAAACTGAAAATCAGCCAATTTTATGATTATATAAACATCATTTCCTACAGAACCAAGTAATGGGATAGCTCCATTGAGAAGGAAATGTAAAGCCATTCTCTCCACCCTCTGCTGCCAGAAGAGCATTTGGTGTCTCCAACATCAAGGTCAAGCAGATTTTCTTTTCTTATACTTCACTAATTGTTCAAAATCATGCCTCACATGTGTTTGCTTCATATTCAGTGCCTGGAATAGATTTTGTTGTTTCTGGTTTTCTAATTGCCTTTCTTTTTTCTTCCTGAGAGAAGAAACAGATGTTGTTTCCATTATGTTACCACAAAATCGACTTGCCATGCACACCTTCGCATGCCTGGGCCTTTTGTCTGTGTAGTGAGAGTGGTAACTGCTGTTGTGTTTATCCAGCTCTCCTTTTTCCACCCCTTTCTTTCAGTGAACTGCTGCTTCCCCCGTCCAGTTTTGTGATTTGATTTGTTTTTGGTTTTGTTTCCAATTGCTGTGCCTTCAGGGGTGGGCTTGTACACCAGGCCAGGGAGTTTACCTTGATGGGGACTCATCTGAGGGCTGGAAACACAACTGAGGCAAGGATAAGTAGAGTCTTTCTATAGGATTTGATAAGTGGATATTGGGAAAGAGAAGCACTCACTCCTTTAGCTTCAGGTAAGCCTGGATCCAAGGACTGCCATGTCATCAAGGACCCAGGGTCACTATACATCTTTCCTCAGCCCTCGGTGTTGTCTCCATCCCTGGCTCCTCAGAATGGTCTGTCAGCAGCAACATGTTTCTCTTGTGTATAAAATGGAGGAGGGGTGGTCAATTCCACCCAATCCACAGGCTTCAGAAATCAGAGGGACATCAGAGCATTTTAAAATTTTATTATTATTATTATTATTCTACCAAAAGAAGGGTGAATTCATTTTGGACACCCAAACCACAGATGCTCACCCTCCTTTCTATTGAGTTTGGTTTTTCTTAGTGATTCTATTTTAAATTTCTAAGAATTATTTCTTGCTTTTTTTCATAGCTTCCTCTATTTGTTTTATGAATATAATAGAATGAGACTCTTATTAAGTTCTCTTCTGTTTGAATTATCTGTTTCCTCTGGGATCAGTAAGTCACTTTTTTGGGGGGTTTATTAAAGAGGGAGTATCCTTGGAAGCAGCCCAAGTGTCATCAAAAAATGAATGGATAAAGAAAACGTAGTATATGTACATGATGGAATATTATTCAGTCATAAAAAAGAACGAAATCTTGCTATTTGCAGCGGCTTAGATGGAGCGAGAGGGCTAAGTGAAACGAGTTAGCCAAAGAAAATTCATGTGATTTCACTCATATGTGGGATTGGAGAAACAAAACAAACAAGCAGAGTGAGAGAGAGAGAGAGAAACCAAGAATCAGACTCCTAACTCTAGAGAGCAAACTGGTGGGAAACTGGGAGGAGGACATGGGCAAACAGGTGAAGGGGATTGACACTTATCATGATGAGCACTGAGGAATGTATAGAATTGTTGACTCACTGTATTGTACATCTGAAACTTATTTAACTATATGTCCACTGGATTGGAATTAAAATAAAAAGATTAATAATAATAAGAAAGAAGCAGTAGAGTTGAGTAGTTCAGGTTGCAGTGCAGTAAACAGGCTGCCTGGGTTCAGATTCTGTGTCTCTGCCCCTCATGAGCTGTTTCAATCTTGACCAAGCTAATGTACTGTTCTGTGACTCAGTTTCCTGCAAAGTGGAGGTCACAAGAGCATCTAGCTCAGGGCATCGTTACCTGGTTACTGAACGGTGAGGCTTAGACCACGGCCAGGCGCACATCTTCACTCAGTTGTGGTTTGCTCTGCTTTTCTGAATCTTGCTTTTGTTGGGTTTTCTCAACTGGCCAGTAATACCTTGTGGCCAGTTCGTCTTTAGGAAGGGAGGGCAGGGCTGGCTGGTATTGGTATGGATGGAGGGATTTTCTCTGCCCTGGAGCGTTAGCAGGGGGAGATGGAGAAGTCCATATGCCTTCACACTCAGGGAGCAGAAATGAGTGCATGAGCAGGGGAGGAGAGCCAGAGGGACAGACCACAGGCTCTGGGGTGATTGAAGGAAAGCCAAGGGGTGGTTATAGGAGCAGTCACCTTCGTGGGGAAGTGGGAGCAGTCTTCGGCTACTCTCACGGCACCCACAGAGCTATTCTGACATTCCAGGCTTTGTGGCAGGCTCTTCACACTCACACAAGCTGTCTGGAAGTCTCCAAGTTCAGAGTGGTTGAGAGACTTCCCCTGGTCATACAGCTGGTGAATGATATGTCTGAATTTGAACTCAGCTCTGTGGAAGGCCCAGGCTCCTAACCACTGAGCTATGTGACTCGCATCTGTCCCCAAGCTGACCACAGCAGGCCCTGAGGATCTTCTTTGGGCCACTGTGGGCTGAGCTGGTCATAGGCCTCGGATATTGCTGCTGGATCCAAAAGGACAAAGGTGAGGAAGCAGAGGGCTCTGGCGCCCTCTATGGGGGACAGGAGGCTCTACAGAGATGCTGTCATAGTTGAGCTGGGGCCTGCGGCTGAGATCCCAACGGTTCCAAGGAATGAGAGATTTAATTAGGACCCTGGTTGCTCCATAAAAAGGCAGGGCTTCATCCCTCCACCGCCCACTTCTTAATAATGAACTCCTAGTATTTATCTGGGCACATCATCTATTGGAACAAAGACATAAGACCATGTGACTAACTTCTGGCTAGTGTGATATAAGCAGAAATGAAATATGCAATTTAAGGAATTATCCTTAAAAGACGGGGGCATGGCCTGCTTTGTTCCTTCCTCTATCTTGCTTTATGGAACGCAGATATGATGGCTGGTTTTCCAGTAGCCATCTTAGACCATGAGTGGAAGCAGCCCATTGAAGATGGCAGAACATACACACACACAAAAAAAGGGTTCTAGCTTCGTGACGGTTGGGCAGTTGCCACATCAGCCTTGATGCCAACCCTTACTATTTTATTTAAATCCCTATTAATTCTAATTTTCTGTATTTTAGCCAAAATTACTCTTCATAAGAAAAAAAATATGCTTGGGGCACCTGGATGGCTCAGCCAGGATCCTCAGGGTTCTGGGATTGAGTCCCACATGGGGCTCCCTCAGGGAGCCTGCTTCTCCCTCTGCCTCTCCTTCTACCTCCCCCTGCCTGGGCTTGAGTGTTCTCTCTCTCTCTCTCTGATAAATAAATAAATAAATAAATAAATAAATAAATAAATAAATAAATCTTTTAAAAAATTATACTTCTTTATTCCAGAACAAAAGTAAAACACATTATCCACATTTTACTAAGAGTAGCACCGTGAAACCATGAAATAAATTCATTTATTAACAAGATTTAATTTCATATTCAAGATTTCCCATGTCACGCATTGTCACTAAAAACATAATATGTGACATCTCTGCTCATTCTCTTTCCTAATCCTGCAAGGTTCTATTATTTTAAGATCTGTTATTCCTAGGACAGATTTTGATCTGATAGATTTAATTGCAAAGAGATGGAATTTCAGGATACAAAAGCCTGAGAATGGTTAAGAGAGTTTCTTTTCACCAACCATTACTCCTTTTATTTTACAATCTCCAAACAATAGGGATATAAAAGTGGCTTTGCATGCCGCCTTCAGCCACCTGCCTGAGGCTGAAACGTCAGCTGCCCGAGTCAAGGGCCTGAGTTGATCTTGGCTTCAGGGGCTGGAAGGTGGATGCCAAAGCTGTGGGCCTACGAGTTACAGCCAAAGTCTTGAGAGAATTTCTTTCTTTTTCTTTTCTTTTCTTTCTTTCTTTCTTTCTTTCTTTTTTTTTTTTAAGGAACACACTTTTTTAAAAAAAGATATTTATTTATTTGACAGAGAGGGAACACAATTGGGGGAGCGGCAGAGGGAGCGGGAGAAGCAGGCTCCCCACCAAGCAGAGAGCCCCATGTGGGGCTTGTTCCCAGGACCCTGAGATCATGACCTGAGCCAAAGGCAGACACTTAATGACTGAGCCACGCAGGTGCCCCTTGAGAGAATTTCTGAGCTCTCACTCCAGTGGCCGGAGCGAATGGAATGAGCTTTGTCCTTTCTAGTATTTTCTTTTCCTTCTTCTTTTCCTTTTTCTTTTTTCTTTCCCTTTCCTTCCTTCCTCCTTCCCTCCCTTCCATTCTTTTGAACTGTTTTAGGGTCGCATCAAAACGAGAAGAAGACACACAAATTTCCCATCCTCTTACCCCCACCACATGCATAGCTTCCCCCCGTTATCAACATCCCCTGCCAATTTGTCGTCACTGATGAACCTGCATTGACACATCCTAATCACCTCAAGTCCGCAGTTCACATTCGGGTTCACTCAGTTCTGTACAGTCTGTGTATCTGGGCAGGTGTTTAAGGACATGCGTACGTCATGGTACTATACAGAACAGTTTCACTGCCCTAAAAAATCCCCTGTGCTCCACCTAGTCATACTTCCTTCCCCACTAACCTCTGGTAACAACGACCTTTATGCTGTCTTCCTAGTTTGGCCTTATCCAGAATGTCATATAGTTGGAATCAGCTGCACAGACCTCAAACTGAACCAGCCAGTCTCATTTTGGGGTTGGAGGGGGAAACAATGGATTAACCCATTGTGTTTTGGTCAAAAGAGGAAATGACTCAAGGTTAGGAGAGATAAACGCGGGGCTGCAGAGAGGCCAGAGTAAGTGACAGAGCGCTCATTTTTGTGGGACTTGAGGACTTCAGGGCAGAATGTCAGGAGACAGTTGCTTTGGGCCACTGTGACCTGGGATCCTGGGTTCATCCTGATTCAGGGTTTCATGTCCTATTTGATCTGTACCTGTGGGTTTGCCCCCAGGGTCCAGGGGGCCTGATCTGCCATAAATATGTAGGGGCTGAGTTGAATTAAGTTTGAGCCGTGAAATGAGAACTGTGTTGTCACTTGTGGTGGCCATTATTTGGAGCAATGAACTCCCTTCTCCATATGCTATGTGTCTGGCACATAGTAGGCCATCAATGAAATGGGCTCCAATTTTAAAAAAAAAAGCCATTTCTAGCCATGGTGGAGGGTTTCTTTTTCTGCCTCAGCAGGGGTTGGGGGATGCTGAAATCACATGTGGGTATAGTGGGTAGGAGAGAGAGTAGGGAAGGGAGGGGAAACCAGAGACACCCTTCCAGACTAAGGAGTATCCTGGAGGTTGAGGGCCCTGTGTCTCCCATGACTGGGGCCTGCTTCTTGGCAGGGTGTGGGGGGGTGTTCTCAGAGTGTCCTGGTAGCATTGGGATACTAAGAGGTTCCCAAAGGGCTTGGAGAAGCAATACTTGCATCGGGGCACTCTGTCATGCTCCCTCACCCCAGGCTGGGCTTGTCTCCTTCTCAGTTGTCAGGAGGACCATGGGTAGAAAGTTCCCTTCCTCTTCTCTCGGACTCCCTAAAAAGGCCAGTGGCCGCAAAGAAGAGGAGAATGAACGTGGCTGGTAAACAGGACCCCCCCCCCCCATTTCATTTTGTCTGAGAGTACACCCAGTGTGGCCCCAGATCCCACTTCTGCTTCCTCAAGTCCTTAAGGGCCTTCCCAGGGCCCTTCCCCTGCCTAGGAGGACTTTCTTGTCTTGGTATTACGCAAGGCCTCCAGCTGCCTCCCTGACCAGCCTCCGGGCTGAGGCTTTGGGAAAAGAGGAAGCAGCCTCTGAGCCTGGAACTCCTCTCTTGGGGTGGCAGAGCCCTGGGAAGCCACCAGCACCACGAGCATCTGGCTCTCGTTCCTGTTCTTCTTCCTGTGGTTCACCAGCCTCGCAGCCCCTTCCCCCTGCGGAGCAGGTACCCCCATCTCCGGAGTGCGAGAGGAGGGCTGGGAGAGGGGTTGGGCTGAGATTTGCTGGGGGGCAATAGGGGTGGGTGCTGGGCCCCAGACCAACTCAAGCCCGAGACACTAATCAAGGCTGCAGCCATTACCAGAACCCCCAAATCTTCTCCAACCCATACCCCGGTCCCAGTCCTCACACCTGTCAGCCCTCCCTCACCCTCAGCGACACCCGCAACATTTCCATCATCTCCATGCAGCCTCAACCCTGACCTTCATCCTCTCCTGACCCATCACTCTCCCCTCCACGTCCACCCAGTTCCATCCCACACTGTAGCCGAAATTCATCTTCACACCCGCCCTGGGGCCACCCACCATTCATCTTGGCCTCACAGGAGCCCAGTCCCACTCACTGCCCTCATCACCACTTCTTCCTCCCAGCAGGACCCCCAGCACTGCCTAGCACAGCCTGGGGCGCAGGAGCTTGGGCCGGATTGAAAAAGGAGATGTGAAATCTCTATTGCCCATTTCAAAGCCAGGCGACTTCATTTATGGGCGATAGGGCTTTTCACGCAAAACGTTTGGCTTAGGTTTAGGGCTTTTCACGCAAAACGTTTGGCTTAGGTTTGGGGCTTTCCACTCTTAGGAAGATCATATACTCTGGAGTCTCCCTCCTGTACCCTGATTTCTTATCTGTGGGGAAGGACACTCCAGATGTCTGGATCCCCTCATTTCCCTCCTTCTGCAGCCTGATAGGGAAGTTGAGGGGGGAGCCCTGGTACTAGGAAACAGAAACTGAGCCCTACATAGCTGTCTGTAGTGAAACTCCGTCTGCCCTTCCTTCCCCAGGCCAGACTGGGCTCTGGGCTCAGAGGTCAGGGTTCAGCCAGCCCTCCCCACTTATCATGGGACACTTGGTCTCACATAGACTCTACCCGCCCGCCCACTCGTTCTCGCACAGGCAGCAGCAGACTCGGGCACCCACCTTCCAGGCCATCCCAGTCCCACCCTGATGCAACATACACCAATTTTGAGAGTGGGGATTAAAGCCCATGTTCGGAGCACCCAAGACTTGAAGCTACAAAGATGAATCTCAGAGCCCTGAGCTTTCTGAGGTCTGGTGATCATTGCCTAAGGAAGAGGTTGTTTCAGGCTTGCGGGGTCTGGTCCCCAGGACACCCACCCCCTTTCCTAGGACTGGCAATCACCCCTTTACCACCAGGGGGCGCAGGACGCCCACCAGTACACCCAGCTCAATCCAAGCCCTAGGAGCACCTAACCCCTAGCCCTGAGGTTTCCAAATAGGGACAGGGTCTTCCTTTCGGGGGTCTGTTTTGCCTCTTCTTTTCCCAGGAAAGTTCTCTAGGACGAGGGTGGTCTTAGACGAGGTCTTAGGATGAGGGGTGAAACAGGATGAGTCAATGAATTGGACGCCGGTGGGACTTACCTCTTGGGTGTTGGGGCTGGGCTAAGTGTAGGTGAAACCTACATGATGTGATTTGGGGTGGTTCTAGAAGGGGTCCTCTTGCATGTTTCAATAATCTCTGCTCTGTTCTGGGGTCAGTAGGTCTAAAATCCCACCATCCTGTAGTTTCACCATTGTCCCTTCCATGGCTCCAAATGGGAAGAGCAGGGGCCCTGGGGCCGACATGCCCCCTCTTCCTCATGCCCCTTCTGTAGCAGAGCTGACCTTGTTACCCACCCACCCCAAACATGCCCTGAGCTGCCTTTCAGCCCAGCATCTGGGCCTTAGCTCCAGCCTGGGCCAGCATGAACCTCTCCTGTGGCTTCTCCATTCTCCTGGGAGAGGAGCAGGCCTAGAGCCACCGAAAGAACTGGGGACGAGCCGCTGGGCCTCAGCCAATGACCAGCACTGTCGGCTGGGTTGCCTGAGGAACAGTGCTCTTCCCGGCCTTCCCATGCCTTCACCTTTGCCCCACTCCCTGCAAAGACAGCCCTCCCCCCTTCACACTTGGCCAAGTATCGTCATCCTGATGGACAATTCAGATCCCATTTAGGCCCTGGGTGTCTGCTCAGCCCCTCCCCAGGAGTGTACCCTGGTAGCCTCCAGAATCAGCTGGGCCCCATCCTGCGGCTGATGGGCTGGGGGCTGGGAGATGTTATGAGTTTCCTGTCCCCACTCCCAGCCTCCTCAGGCTCACCCCCTCACTCTGCCAAGTCAGCGTTTAGGACCAGGGAGGATTGCGAAGTTGGCAACATGGGTTTTTGTTTGTTTGTTGTTGTTTTAAAGATTTTTTTTTTTTTTTTTTTATTTGTGAGAGAGAGCACAACAGAAGGGGGGGGGGGGGGGTGCAGAGGGAGAGGGAGAAGCGGGCTTCCTGCTGAGCAGGGACTCTAAGGTGGGGCTCGATCCCAGGACCCTGATATCATGACCTGAGCTGAAGGCAGATGCTTCTCCAACTGAGCCACCCAGGCGGCCTAGCAACATGGGTTTTTGTATGCATGTTGTAAAATACACTTAACATAAAACTTACTGTTTTAACCATTTTTTAAGTGTTCAGTTTAGCAGCATTAAATACATTCATGATATTGTGTAACCATCACCACTGTCAATTTTCAGGAATTTCTCATCATCCAAAAGAGGGACTCTGCTCTCATTAAATATGACCTCTCCACTCACTCCTCCATGCCCCTTCCTTGTCCCTGTAACCTCTAGTCTGCTTTCTGTGTCTTTGAACTTGCATACTCTAGGTACCTCATATAAGTAGAATCATGCAATATTTGCCCTTATGTATATGGATGGTTTGACTTAGAATAATGGTTTCAGGGTTTGCCCTTGTCACACGTGTCAGAATGGGAGAATTTCGATCCTTCTTATGGCTGAATAATATTCTTTTTATGGATGGACCACCTCTCTTTCATCCATTCATCTGTGATGGGCGCTTGGGTTGTTTCCACCTTTTGGCTATTGTGACTAACGCTGCTATGAACACAAGTGTTCAAGTATCTGTTTGAGTCCCTGTTTTCAAATCTTTCTGTTGAGGGTCACCTGGGTGGCTCAGTGGATTAAAGCCTTTGGCTTCGGCTCAGGTCATGATCCCAGGGTCCTGGGATTAAGCCCCACATTGGGCGCTCCTGCTCAGTGGGGAGCCTGCTTCCTTTTCTCTCTCTCTGCCTGCCTCTCTGCCTACTTGTGATCTCTCTGTCAAATAAATAAATTAATTAAAATCTTTTTTAAAAAAATCTTCTGGTTTTGATACCTGGAAGTGGAATTGCTGGATGCTACAGTAATCTATGTCTGACTTTTTTTTTTTAAAGATATTTATTTATTTATCAGAGAGAGAAAGAACACAAGCAGGCAGAGAGAGAAGCAGGCTCCCCCCTAAGCAAGGAGCCTGATGTGGGGCTCCATCCCAAGACCATGAGCTGAGCTAAAGGCAAATGCTTAACTGACTGAGCCATCTATGCACCCCTATGTCTGACTTTTGAGGAACTCCCAAACTATTTTCCACGGGGACGGTGCCATCTTACATTCCCACCAGAATGTAAAGTGGGGAAGCAGTGCATGGGGTTTCCCATTTCTCCACGTCCTCATCAACATTTATTATTTCCTGGTTTTGTTTGTTAATAGCCATTTTGATGGGTATGAAGTGGTAGCTGATTGTGGGTTCAGTTTGCATTTCCCAAATGATTCATGATGTTGAACAACTTTTTATGAACTTTTTGGCCACATATATCATCTTCGGAGAAGCGTGTATTGAAGTTCTTACCCCATTTTTTTATTTTGGGTGGTTTGGGGTTTTTTGTTTGCTTGTTACTGTTCTTGTTGGGTTGCAGAAGTTCCTTATATATTCTAGATATCAGCCCCTAGTCAGCTAGATGATTTGCAGATACTTTCTCCCATTCTCTGGGTTGTCTTTTCACTCTCTTGATAGTGTCCTTCAATGTGTACAAAAGTTGTAAGTTTTGATCAAGTCCAATTTATCTATTTTTTCTTTTGTTGTTTGTGCTTCTGGTGTCATACGTGAGAAGTCATTGCCTGATCCCAGGTCGTGGAGATTTTCACCTGTTTTCTTCTCACAGCTTTATAGTTCTGGTTATATGTGTTTCTGGCATCTCTTGCCCCTCAGATTCTTCTCTGTGGCACCCCCTTAGATCCTCATCTCCAGCAGGGCCCCCCGCTGGCAGAGAGCCCACCTTCTTGTACATGGTAAACAGTAGGGATATGTGTTGTGCGGGGCTTGTGTCCCCTGCCCAGACTTGCCCTGCCACCAACTCCAGACGCCCAAGGATCACACCCCTCTCTTGCTCACTACTGCAAGGCCTGGGGGCTCTGCTCTGCTTCAGGGTGCATGTCCTCAGTCCCAGCTCCTGAGAAATGGGGGTCACAAGCTGCCAAGAACGAGGCAAGCATGGAGATGGCTGTGGGGTGGCTCCAGGGACCCCACAAGGGAAGTTCCGGCTAGAAGCCACCTCCTTCAAGCTGCACCTTGACGACTGAATAAGGTTTCAGCAGGCAAAGATCATTTGTGGTGGGGAAGAGCTGGTCAACTGGAGAGCCCACGTGTAGATGGGAGTTGGCCACAGACCGTGTGTGTGACCAGCAGGGAATGGGGGCAGAACTGGGAGTGGGAACCCTGAGAACCTTTCAGGGATATAAGAAGCTCTCAAAGGCAGCACTTTGGTCAGTGCTCAGTCGAGCCCCATTAAGGCCTACAGCTGGTAAGGCTGGTGGTAAGGACACAAGTTTCAAGCCATCATCCTTGCTGGGTGCCTTGGAGTGAGTCCCTGGGCCTCTCTGGGCTCCAGTTCCTGTTGGGCTGGGTGGTGGGGAAGAGGTGGGGAAGTGGGAAGAAAGAGAAACAGATGTTCATCTGCTCTGGAGGAGTGTCCTTGAGGGGTTGGGAAAGCAGAACTTGGGGTGGGGCTGAGGGACACACAGAGGGCTTTCTGGGGCACAACACCAAGTGAAGGTATTCCTGGGTGTGGTCCACGCCAGGAACGTGGGATCCCGGCTCCCTGCTGCTGGCTGTGCGAGGGTCCTTGGCCACCCGGACCTCTCACTGGGGGTTTGAGGGCGGGCAGCAGAGCATGTGGGGACCGAGGGCTGGACTCTCAGCAGACTCTGAGGCTGAGGTGCCCTGAGGTGCCCTAGGAGGCCCTTGTGTATCCAACCAGCACACAAGGTATGTATCGCCTCTTAGGCACCAGAACCGGTGTGAAGCCTGCTATGGACTCCCTGTTCTGGCTTCTCCAGCTGTTCTCATCGATCTCAACAGGTAAGCTGTGCTGGTTTCTCCCGGCTTGCAGGGCCTGGCCCTGGGCAGACCGCACTGGGCCTGGTCACAGGTTTGTCTGCTGAGGTCAAAGGAGGGCTCAGGGAGGCAGTGGCTTGGAGCGCCCCCACGCTAAGGGGCTGCTCCAGGGGTGCCCGGCTGGGGGCTCATCTGGGGACAGGTCTGGGGGCTCTGCATGATACCAGGTCTTCATCATTCTCCTCTCTGTCTCGCCCCACCCTCAGGCCTGTCCTCATGGGGTGTCTCCAGTCCCCAGGCTGTGAAGGGCGTGAGGGGGTCCTGCCTCATCATCCCCTGCGTCTTCAGCTTCCCAGCTGATGTGGAAGTGACCCGCGGCATCACAGCCATCTGGTACTACGACTATGCGGGCCAGCGGCAGGTGGTAAGCCACTCGGAGAACCCCAAGCTGGTGGAGGCACGCTTTCGTAACCGTGCCCAGTTCTTGGGGCGCACAGAGCACAAGATGTGCAGCCTGCTGTTGAAGGACCTGCGGCCTGAGGATTCAGGCTCCTACAACTTCCGTTTTGAGATCAGTGAAGGCAACCGCTGGTCAGATGTCAAAGGCACTGTGGTCACTGTGACAGGTGAGGGGCAGGGTGAGCTGGCTATGGCCTGGAAGTGTGTCCCAAGCTGCTACTGGCCCCATTGACTCACAGCCCCAACCCTCAGTGTAAGCCCATCCCCGGCCTCTCCCAGCCCTGCATCTCCTTTGCATTCACCCAAGTGGGGCTGGGGGTCGAAAGTAGTCTCTCCTTCCTCTTGAAGGACCCTGCCCAGGTCTCGCCCCTCTGCTGGGCTTTCTAGGGCAGGAGGCCTCCTGTGTGGTGAAGGGGAGTTCTGAGCCTCTGGTCTTTGTCTTCAGAGACGCCTGAGAAGCCCTCCATTTCCTCCCTGGCGGAGCTCCATGAGGGCATGGAGGCCTACTTCAACTGCTCTACTCCCTATGCGTGCCCAGAGGAGCACATCAGCCTGCAGTGGGAAGGCCAGGACCCCGAGCGCTCGGTCACCTCCAACCTCCAGGATCTCAGGCCCACAGGCATCAGCCACCTGGAGACCCTCCACATGGCCCTGTCGTGGCAGGACCATGGCCGGACCCTGCACTGCGAAGTCTCGGTGGCCAAGCAAAAGGCTCGGGGCGAGATTCACCTCCAAGTGCAATGTGAGTGTGCTGGGGGCCCCACCCTTGGGACTGAGCGCACTTCTGTGGCTCCCCAGAGGAAACTAGTCTCTTCTACAGCCTGTAGAAAGAGAACCCTCGCCCCTGAGGCAGAGCCAGGTGCACTTGGACCTCCAGGCTCAGCCAGAGGGGAGAGACGCTGCAAAACCTTAAAAGTCACATTGAATGACTCCCTAGTACCTCGTGTCCCTGAGGCCGGGTTGGGCAGAGGAGGGGAGACACGAAGAGCCAGAGAACTGGGGGCCGGGGAGGGAGGACTTGGGGATTCAACCCAGCTCTGGAGGCTGCTGTGTGTTGGGGGGAGGAAGGTTCACCCTTTTCTTGTCTAAGGCTACTCAACAAAGAGGAGGTTGGAGGAAACCTGAGTTTCTACTTGATTATGCAACTTCCCATCATGGTAAAACATGGCGGCCTATTCTAGAACAAGGGCTGTTCACAGGCATCATCAGGCTGGCTGGGTCCACCACTAGCTGAGGAAACTGGGCGAGTTACTTGACCTTTGGGGCCTCCATGTCTACCTCTGTGAAGGAGAGGAGTTGTTCTCAAGGAACTGTTATGGAAATTGAAGGAGTGCTTAGCACATACCGAGCACTCTAAGATATTAGCTTCTGCTATTTTCATATTTCCCTAGATAAAGCATTTGAAAATAATAGCTTTTATAAGCCTATTTCCATAGCCAGAGGATTTGGAACAAGATTTCTAGAAATGCAGATGTGCTGTATGGTTGGCTCCTTCCTTCCAAGCGGGTTAACCATCCTCTGCCTTTGGCCCCCTTCATGAAGTGTTTGATTCCTTGCCAACAGCTACCAAAAGCCACCTAAGCAGGAACGATGGTGCTCATGATCCCTAGATAGAAGAGAGGGTGATGGCCAGTGTCACGTGGCAGAAAGCCTTAGAAGGCAGTGCAGGCTGGACGCTAGGCCTGCATTATTAGGCCCTCGGTGGAGAAGGAAGGAACCAGAACCTCCTCACGAGGTGGGGGCAGTGCCTGGTGGGGCTTCCTGAAAGAAGAGAGAAGTGGCACCACTGTCTTCCCTGGGCCCTTCCTCTGACGCCCTGCCCACCACCACCCTATGCCTTGCAGATGCCCCCAGGGGCGTGGAGATCCTTCTCAGCCCCTCAGGGCGGAACATCCTGCCAGGTGATCTGGTCATACTCACCTGCCGGGTGAACAGCAGCTACCCCGACGTGAGTTCTATTCGCTGGATCAAGGACGGGGCACCGCTCCAGGTCGAGGGGCGTACACTGAGGTTGTCCCAGGCAACCTGGGACGATGCTGGTGTCTACACCTGCCAAGCTGGGAATGGCGTGGGCTCTTCGGTCTCGCCCCCCATCAGGGTCCACATCTTCAGTGAGTCCTGGAGGAGCCTGGGTCTTGACTGGAGGGTGGGGCGGGGTCCCCAACAGGCCACTGTTGCTCAAGGGAGCTAGGCCAAAGCGCCTTCTGGGACACAGGTGTGGAGCCCTAGCCCTGCCCCAGATAGATGACAAACATCCCCAGCGGGGTGGGCGGTTGCAAGAATCCCAGTAAACAGGACAAAGAGATGCGGTGCCCATCCAGAAGGGGCCTGGTACCGAGCATGCAGGATTCGGGCTGATTGGCTACAACCCCAGGATGCTGGAAGATGTCTGAGTGTCCCCCAGCATGCCCTCTGCTGCCCCCACAGTGGCTGAGGTCCAGGTGAGCCCGGCAGGCCGCATCCTAGAGAATCAGACGGTGACACTGACCTGCAACACGCCCCAAACAGCCCCCAGCGAGCTGCGTTACAGCTGGTATAAGAACCACGTCGTGCTGGAGGATGCCCATAGCCACACGCTGCTGCTGCCCTCGGCCTCCAGGGCCGACACTGGCTTCTACGTCTGCGAGGTGCAGAATGCCTATGGCAGGGAGCGCTCCGGCCCCGTCAGCGTGGTGGTCAGCCGTAAGTGGCCAGGGTGGAGCTGCGGACAGGGGCCCCACAGGAGGGTGAAGAGCCTGGGCCTGGGCGGCTCTCAGCTCACACCCCAGCTCTCCAACTCTGGGCAAGCTTTCACCTCCCTGGGCCTGGGTGTCCTCCTGTTTTAAACCAGTTTTCATTTTGAATGAGTTAAGCTTACAGAAAGTTGCAAGAAGAATACAAAGAATTACCATACACTTTTAACTTAGATTTTCCATTCCATTTATTAACAGTGTGGTACATTTGTTCTCTGTCTTTATTTATTAATTTTTTTTTTAAAGAGTGGGATTAGGGGGTGCCTGGGTGGCTCAGTGGGTTAAGCCTCTGCCTTCAGCTCAGGTCATGATCTTAGGGTCCTGGGATGGAGCCCCTCATCGGGCTCTCTGCTCAGCAGGGAGCTTGCTCCCCACCTCCCCACCCTCCAGCCTGCCTCTCTGCCTGCTGTGATCTTCCTCTCTGTCAAAAAAAAAAAGAGTGGGAAAGAGAGAGCACGGGTGCATGGTGCGGGGAGGCGCAGAGGGGATGGGGAGAGAGGATCTTAAGTAGGCTCCACGCCTAGTGTGTGAGTCTTCTTGGGCTTGGCCTCACCACCCTTAATCATGACTTGAGCTGAAATCAAGAGTTGGATGCTTAACTGACCGAGCTACCTAATAGATTTTATTTTTTAACAATAGTTTTAAATTTACAAAAATATTGAGCAGATAGTACAGAGGTCTGATGTATCTTTCCTGACACAGTTTCCCCTATCACATTCTGGATTAGTGTTGTGTATTTGTTATAATTACTGAACCAACACTGATACATTATTAACTAAAGTCTGTAGTTTACAGTAAGGTTCACTCTTTGTGTTGTACATTACAGGTTTTGAATAATATCATGTACTCATCTTACAGTGTCATACAGAAGAGTTTCACTGCCATAAACATCCCCCGTTCTCCATTTATTTATCTGTTGAATGCCTGACAACCACAGGCATAAAAAATTTTGCCTTTTCCAGAATGTCAAATAGTTGGAATCATACAGAAGGTAGTCCCTCTCTCTCCCTCTCTTTTTAAAAGATTTTATTTATTCATTTGAGACAGAGAGAGAGAGAGCGCACATGTGCACAAGCAGGGGGAAGGGGAGAGGGAGAGGGAGAAACAGACTCCCCACTGAGCAGAGAGCCCGATGTGGGACTTGATCCCAGGACCCTGGGATCATGACCTGAGTGAAGGCAGACGCTTAATAGATGGAACCACCCAGGCGCCCCTTTTCTTGCCTTTCTTGCCATTGAGACTTGAAGAGTATAGGCTAGTTGTGTGAGTGTCCCTGTTTGTGTTTGTGTGGTTTGTGTAGACTGAGCCTGCATACCCGGGCAGCAACAGCGTGGGTGTGACTCTGGGTCCGTCCTGCTGTGTCACGTCAGGGGGCATGTGATGACAGTCTGTCCCATTGCTGGTAGTTCCTCACCCTGGCTCCTTGGACGAGGTGCTACCCGCTGCCGCCTGGCAGTTTTCCCAACTTCATGGTGGGCCCCCGACCCCCCACTCACAGAGTTGCCACAGCTGTTGACTGAGAAAACAAAGTGACTGGCTCCACTCAGGCACAAGTGTATTCGACTGGTCCTCAGAAGCTCTGGGGTTGCTCCCTTCAAGGGGTATTGCAGGGTCATAGCCTATAAAGTGGGATCCGGGATTGCCCCCATCTGAGGGTGACCAGCACCCCCTCATCTCCACGCAGACTCGCCCCTTGCCCCGGACCTAACGGCCTTCCTGGAGACACGGGAGGGGCTGGTGGGTATCCTCCACTGCTCCGTGATCAGCGAGCCTCTGGCCACCCTGACGCTGTCGCACAATGGCCTCATCCTGGCCTCCACGCCAGGGGAGGGAAACCACAGCTCACGCTTCAGTGTCTTCTCCACCCCCAACTCCCTGAACCTGGAGATCCGAGACCTGGGGCTGGATGACACTGGGGAGTACACGTGCTCAGCTACCAACTCCCTGGGGAAGTCATCGTCCACCTTGAACTTCCAGGCCAAAGGTAAGACAGGCATGGGGAGGGGGGCTGGTGAAGGGACACCAAGGAGGAGGCCTGCTCTGGTCTTTGTCCCAGGAGTCCAGGGGACTTAGCTGAGGGGACGAACAAGCTGGTTGGTTTAAAAAAAAAAAAAATCACATCAAAGATCTGGGAGGTTCCTGAAGTCAAGGCAAAGGGGAAACGTGGCAGGTTGCATTATTCCTTTTGTACACATTTTGACTCTGAACTTGAAGGGCCTTCACATCCATTGGTTTTTTTATTTATCAAACGTCTGGGGCAGGCTCTGCTAGGAGTCCGAGGCAGGAGGAAAAATAGCAAAGCGCGGTCGTCTATACCTTCATGCATGCATTGCCATTCCCTCCTTCTGAGGCTGTGGAGGACAGAGCTAATCAATTGTGCCAGGTTTTTGATGGAAGCCTGGGCTCTGGCTCACAATCCTTCTCCATCAAGCTGCAGCCAATAGATTAGAATTGGCATTGAAGGACAAACTCTCCTGATATCAAGACGTTCATGGAGCTAATGCCACGGAGTCCAGACCTACCTACAGTCATGTGGGGAGAGGAGAACCCTGGAGGTCTTCCTGCAGCCGGTGGCATGGGTGCAGCTGGATGCAGGGGACCTGAGCCTTCCTTACTCCCTCCTCTGCCAGTGGCGCACCTCCTCATCAGCCCCGCAGCAGAGGTGGTAGAAGGCCAAGGAGTGACCCTGAACTGCAGGAGTGGTCTGAGCCCATCGCCTGACATCCGCTTCTCCTGGTACCGGAATGGAGCCCCGCTTCTTGAAGGTTCCAGCAGCAGCCTTCACCTCTCTGCGGCCTCCAGCACCGATGCCGGATCTTACTACTGTCAGGCCAATGATGGCCACAGGGACAGCGGACCCTCCTCACCTGCCATCCTCACTGTGCTCTGTAAGCAGTCTTCCCACCAGCCCCTGCCTACCTAGGGAGGGTCAGCCCACAGGAGCCTGCCATCCCCCTCACCTCCTTCAGGCCCGCCCGCCCCGGGGTCTAGATCAGCCACGGGCATGGGCACCACAGAGCTTCCCGCCCAGGGCTGAAATGTGGAGAACAAGCCTGGGGCTTGCTCTGCCTCCCCATATCCTGTCCCTCAATCCCAGCCTCTTTAGGGCCCTCTACTTTTAGCCTCAAAGGCACCATGGGTACCTTGTCCAAGTTTTGTCCTGAGCTGGTCCCTAGGACACCATAATTCCATATATGTGCACACACCCTTCGGCTGTGCTCTCACAAGCTTCCATAGCCTTGACAGCAGAACCTCTCAGCACAGGGACTGTGGCCTATCAAGGGTGGATGCTTCAATATTAACCTGGGGGGGCCAATCAGAAGCACACAATGTTATGCTAGCCCATACGACACCCTTGTCCAAGCTAGAAAATGATATTCCTTCCTCTGGGAAGACTCAGTACAGCACTAGAGCACAGCTGAGCATGAGGGCCATGGGCCGAATTCCTCCTCCTTTTGTTTGGTTGTCCTTGTGCAGTGAACAACCTACACAACTGTTCATGGCAATTCTGAGCACATGCCTTTGTTTGGTGTGTTGCGGGAGTGGACGTGGAGAACCCTGTGGAGGCCACGAGATGAATGCCTATGCTCTTCCTCCCTACAGATGCTCCACGCCAGCCCATGTTCACTGCCCAGCTGGACCCCGATGCTGCAGGGGTTGCGGCGAGACGTCAAGGGCTCCTCTTGTGCCGTGTGGACAGCAACCCCCCAGCCCAGCTGCGGTTGCTCCACAGGGACCATGTCGTGGCCTCTTCCCTGCCATTGGGCTGTGGGGGCTGTTCCCAGCGCCTAAAGGTCACCAGAGCCCCCAACCTGCTGCGTGTGGAGATCGGTGACCCGGTCCTGGAGGATGAGGGTGTGTACCTGTGTGAAGCCAGCAATGCCCTGGGCAACGCCTCTGCTTCCACAAACTTCGATGCCCAGGGTGAGTCAGTGCAGGGAATGGGTGGTTCAGGGTCAGGGGCTGGTACGCTGGACACTCCAAATCTCTCTGCCGTCCAGGGCAGGTCTATTGGGTGAAACCACATCTGTTTGGCCATGGGAACTCGTTTTTCTCCCCAACCCCATGGGCACACCGGGGAGGGGTCTCCTTCCTGCCTTCTCCATGCTGGGAGGCTGGGCCCCCACCCCAGGGGGGAGGCAGTCAAGGGGAGGCCTGTCTCAGGTGGCCTGTGCTGCTCGCCCTCCAGCCACCAGCCTGGTCATCACCCCATCCCACACGCTGCTGGAGGGCACCGGAGCCAACCTGACCTGCAGTGTGAGCCGGGAAGCCGGCGGCCCTGCCAACTTCTCCTGGTTCCGGAACGGGGCGCTGTGGGCCCAGGGCCCCCTGGAAACCATGACGTTGCTGCCTGTGGCCAGAACGGACACTGGCCTCTATGCCTGCCGCATCCTCGCCGAGCCTGGGGCCCAGCTCTCCGCCCCGGTGCTCCTGAGTGTGCTCTGTGGGTGACGGGCAAGGGCAGGGTTGGGTGCTCAGAGGGTGGGGGGGTGCGCAGTGCGGGGGAACGGTCGTAAGGGGCAGAGCACGGCTTGGGCGTGAGCAAGGGCAGGCCTGGACTGCGTGTGCAGAGGGGCGGTGTGCTGTGGTGAGCAGGACGGGGCGTGGCCTGAGCTCCTTCCTGTCTGCAGATCCCCCAGACCCTCCAAAGCTGTCAGCATTCCTGGACGTGGGCCAGGGCCACGTGGCTGTGTTCGTCTGCACTGTGGACAGTCACCCTGTGGCCCAGCTGGCCCTCTTCCACGAGGAGCACCTCCTGGCCACCAGCCTGGGGCCCTTGCTCCCGCTCCATGGCCGCCTCCAGGTCAAAGCCACAGCCAACTCCCTGCACTTGGAGGTCCGAGACTTGAGCCTTGGGGACTCTGGAAGCTATCGGTGCGAGGCCACCAATGCCCTCGGATCCACCAATACCTCCCTCTTCTTTCAGGTCCGAGGTGAGTGTCCGGTCCCTAGGGCCCACGTGCCCTGGGGGCTGCTCTGGCCAGGCTTTGGGCTGTGTCATGTGGATTCGGGGTAGAAATGTGAGCCTTTTTCAGTGACGGTCAGAGGAGTTTCTAGCCAACCAGCAGGCCTCCTTTGGTCTCCAGCTGGATACCTTTCCCTGTAATCACTTGGGTCATCCATGCTGGGTCCAGCTCACTCTTGGGACAACGGACCTTGGCATGATCTAAACCCCTCTGATTTCAGTGTTCTATGGGGTCAAGCCAGCATCTGTCCTGAGCTAACTTGTGCAGGCGCTGCACCTGCCACGGGGTTGGAAGTCCCGTTAGCTGGACCTTCTGGTAGGTGAGATATGACCGACAGAGTGAAACTGTAGCTCCAGGTAGTGAGTGGTAAAAGCCAGGACAGAGCAGGGCAGGGGAGTTGGGAGCAGGACAGGGGGAGGCATGGAGCTGAAGTGGGGCCTTTTGGTGGTGGTCTCATAGGGGGCCTGTGGCTCCAGGACATAGGATTGGGGTCCTCGTGTGGACATACACATAGTCCCAGGCTGGGGGAGAAGGCATGGGGGAGGGCCCTCACCTGCCCTTGGTTTCCCCCTGCAGGAGCCTGGGTCCAGGTGTCTCCATCACCTGAGCTCCAGGAGGGCCAGGCCGTGGTCTTGAGCTGCCAGGTGCCCGCAGGGGTCCAGGAGGGGACCTCATACCTCTGGTACCAGGATGGCCAGCCCCTCCCAGAGTCAAACTCAGCTACGCTCCGCTTCACGGCCATTACTCTGAGCCAAGCTGGGGCCTACCATTGCCAAGCCCAGGCCCCAGGTTCGGCCACCACGAGCCTGGCCGCACCCATCAGCCTCCACGTGTCCTGTAAGCTTTCATCCTGTCCATGTTTCTTGGGGGGTGAGGGACACAAGGGACAGATAGAGGAGGGGCTGGGCAAGCCCTGCCTCCATGCGAGAGTGCTAGAGAAGGGACGGGGGTTCCTGACCACTCCCTACCTCCTGTAGACGCCCCTCGCCAGGCCACACTCACCACCTTGATGGACACGGGCCCTGGACGACTGGGCCTCCTCCTGTGCCGTGTGAACAGTGACCCTCCAGCCCACCTACGACTGCTCCACGGGGACCACCTCGTGGCCTCCACCCTACAGGGTGTGGGGGAGCTGGCTAGCCGCTCTCCCCGACTGCAGGTGGCTGTCGCTCCCAACACACTACGCCTGGAGATCCACAGAGCAGTGCTGGAGGATGAAGGCGCCTACACCTGCCAGGCCAACAACACACTGGGCCAGGCCTCAGCCTCTGCCCTCTTCGATGCCCAGGGTCAGTGTGAGGGCGTGAGTGTGTGCATGGGGGGCTCCTTTAAGAGAAGAGAGGAGGCTGGAGAAGGTTCTGGAAACCTGAGGGACAGCCAGGTGGGCTGAACATAAGACAGCCTCCTTTCAGGACAAATGACTCCAGACTTGGCTTTCACAGAAGAGCCTTTTTTAGAAACAGATGTTTGCCTGGATGTCCAGTGGATAAATCAGAAAAGGAAGGGCGGGGTGTTCAAGGAGAAAATACTGCAGCCCAGGCAGGCTTGTGTTCTTCTTCCATGTGCCCATCAGAGTCAGGGAGGGCTTAGGGTACCCCGGAGCCCTGCAGAACCCTGGTTGGGACCACCTGAGAGATGGTGAGCTGTTTCCCATGTTCAATCTTGAGCCCCCTGTACATGTTTCTCTTCCTCAGGGAGACAAGAGACTTGCTTTACACAGCTTCACAGTCTAACCCGTGTCCCCGGCCCTCTTCCCTCCCCAGCTGTGAGTGTGCAGGTGCAGCCTAGGGCCGTTGTGCAAGAGGGGCAGCTGGTGAACCTGACCTGCCTTGTGTGGACCTCGAACCTGACCCAGCTCACCTACACGTGGTACCAGGATGGGCAGCAGCGCCCAGGTGCCCACTCCATCCTTCTGCCCAATGTCACAGTCACGGACGCTGCCTCCTACCGCTGTGGTGTGGTGACTCCTGGCCAGGCACCCCACCTCTCCAGACCTGTCACTCTGGATGTCCTCTGTGAGTTTGGTTGGATGCAGGATGGGACAAAAAAGAATGACGGCAGCCCACAGGGATCAAGGGCGTGGCCAGAGCCCCACAGATGTCTGACTCAGGAACCCAGACCCCATCAATCTGAAGAAGCCCAGGACAAGGAGCGTTGAGTCAGGGTCAGAGTGGATAGCTTCTTTCTGGGCAGAGGAGCCTCAGTTGGGCAACTAGGGGCCCTTGCGATAGGGAGCCAGGGCTCTCCGGCTTTGAATGCTGCCTTTCAACTGGCCTCCTGGGTGTGGTCTCTGAACTGTTTCCTTCGGTGTCCCTATAGACGCTCCCCGCAGCCTGCGCCTGACCTACCTCCTGGAAAGCCGGGGCGGACGGCTGGCTCAGGTACTGTGTACTGTGGATAGCCGCCCACCCGCCCAGCTAGCCCTCAGCCACGCTGGCCACCTCCTGATGTCTTCGAGCACAGCCTCTGTCCCCAACACTCTGCGCCTGGAGTTGTGGGAGCCCGGACCCAGCGATGAGGGGCTCTACAGCTGCTCCGCCCACAATCCTCTGGGCCAGGCCAATGTCTCCCTGGAGTTGCGGCTAGAGGGTGAGGCAGGGCTGGAGGCCGAGCCCAGTGGGGGGAGAGGGACCAGCTGTGGTCTCTGGCTGGGCCTTGCTGACCCTGGTCTCCCTGGTCCAGGTGTGCAGGTGGCCCTGGCTCCATCCGCCGCTGTGCCTGAGGGGACCCCCGTCACAGTGTCCTGTGAAGACCCCGCCGCCCGCCCACCCGTTCTCTATGCCTGGTACCACAACAGCCGTTGGCTGCAGGAGGGACCAGCTGCCGCCCTCTCGATCCCAGCGGCCACACGGGCTCATGCGGGGGCCTACTCCTGCCAGGTCCAGGACGCCCAGGGCACCCGCAGCTCCCGGCCCACCGCCCTGCAAGTCCACTGTGAGCTAGGGCCCTTGGCTGGGGGTGCTGAGGCTGAGAGCAGGCAGAGGGCACTTCTGGGCCTTTGTGGGGGTGGAGGCAGGACCGTAGCAGATCTTGGAAGGGGCACTTGGGCAAAGAAGAACATTGGTGATGAGAAAAGAGTCCTGCGAACCCCACCTGGGGGACTCTGTCCATGAGGTGTCACTTTGAGGAAGTGACCTTTCATCCAGAGGCTTCAGCCTCACCAATGCCAGGCGGGTGGGCCATGGACGGTCCAGGGTATCCAAACAAGGCCTCCAACTATGTGCTGTCGTGCTCCCAGATGCCCCTCGGGATGTCATCCTGTCATCCTTTCGGGACTCCAGAGTCGGCTCCATGGCCGTGTTGCAGTGTACTGTGGACAGCGAGCCCCCTGCTGAGCTGGCCCTGTCCCGTGACGGCAAGGTGCTGGCCACCAGCCCAGGGGTCCACGGCTTGGCATCCGGGACAGGCGCCGTGCAGGCTGCCCGAAATGCCCTGCGACTGCAGGTGCGAGACATACCGTCCGGTGACAAGGACACTTACATGTGCACAGCCCACAACTTCCTGGGCTCGGTCAGCACCACAGGGCAGCTGCAGGGGGAAGGTGAGTGGGCCGAGGGGGAGGAGAAGGACTCAGGCACAGCGGGGCCTTGTGTATACGAGGGGCGGGCTGACCAGAATGGATAGCTAGAGCCCTGCCCCATCTGATGGAGGAGGAACTCTCTCCCTGGAGGCCGTTGCCCAGCCTGAGGGGAAGAAGCAGCCTTGCCCTTGCAGAACTCTGCAAGTTCTCTGCAAGAACTCTGCAGCCGTGTGGAGGGCCCCTCCGAGGCAGGAGAGACAGAGCCCCGCCCTCACAGAACCCAATCTGGGGTGGAAGCACAGACCTGCTCTGGGGAAGCCTGGGGTGGGAAGAGAGACCCAACCGTACCTTTAGGGGGCTCAGTGTGAGGGATGAAATAGAGCCCCACGTTTGAGGAGTCCCATCTCCGAGCAAGACACAGCCTCATCCATTAGAAAGCCTGGTTTGTAGAGACAAACCACCCTGTCCCAGAGGTACTCAGTGCAAGGGATCTCAGTCTTTTTTTTTTTTTTTTTTTTTTTTTAAGATTTTTATTCATTTATTTGAAAGAGAGAGAGAGAGACGGTGAGAGAGGGAACACAAACAAGGGGGAGTGGGAGAGAGAGAAGCAGGCTTCCTGCTGAGCAGGGAGCCCGATGCAGGGCTCGATCCCAGGATCCCAGGATCATGAGCTGAGCCAAAGGCAGGTGCTTAACCGACTGAGCCACCCAGGTGCCCCAAGAGATCTCAGTCTTTTGAGAGAGCCACAATCTTACCTCTGTGGGCCCCAAATCAGAACAGAGGTTCCCATAATACACTGAGGCCTCTGCGATGCCCAGATCCCATCCACAGGCTCCCTGACATCCTCCTGGTCCTTGGCCTGCAGGGGTGCGTGTGGTGGCCGAGCCGGGGCTGGACGTGGCTGAGGGGGCACCGCTGAACCTGAGCTGTCGCCTCTCTGGTGGTCCCGGACCCATGGGCAACTCCACCTTCGCTTGGTTCTGGAATGGCCAGCGACTACATGTGGAGCCTGTGCCCACCCTTGCCTTTACCCACGTGGCCCGCACCCAAGCTGGGGCGTACCACTGCTGGGCTGAGCTCCCCAGTGGGGCCACCACCTCTGCTCCAGTCATGCTCCGGGTGCTGTGTGAGTACAACCCCCCAACCCCCTGTCCACATCTCACCTGCCTGCCTCGGGTCCTCCTCCTCTTCTGTCTGCAAAGAGCAAAGACTTTGTAGGGATGGAGTCCTGGGTTGGAGGACTCCCGCTGCCTTCTTGTGTGATCTTGTACACCACTGCCTGGCTTTTCTCATGTGCAAAATATCAGCCCCCTCACCCAGTGAGGAGCCCAGGGGATACTGCATGCAGAGTGCCTGGGTCCCCGTTCCATCCCTCATCCAGGCCCCCATGCAGGATCAGCCAGTTGTGGCTGCAATCACAAGCCCCGCGAAATATAGAGCTTCAGGTGACAGCCGTTGTGTTTGCTCCTGATGCTGTCGGTTAGAAATTCAGGTGGAGCGGAGCTGGGCAGGGCTTCGGCTGGTCTCTGTCATTGTCTCGTAGCTAGCTGGTTGAGGATTACTGCATCCTCACGGCCGGCAGCTGGGGCTCGCCTGACCTTCCTCCGGGGTTGTGTTTGCAGGAGGCCAGAAGCTATGAGGCCCCTTGAGGTCTAGTCCTGAAGCCACATAATATCACTTCTGCTTCCTAGTGGTCAGAGCAAGGCACAGACCAAGGAGAGGGGCAAGGGGTTCTACCCCGTCATGTGGCGAGCTGCAGTCATCTTGCCTGGGTTGGCGCTGGTGTTCTGCAACTATTATGCCCCTCTGTGTTCCCACAGACCCTCCTGAGATGCCCTCCATGACGGTCTTCGTGGAGCCTGAGGGTGGCCTCCGGGGCATCCTGGACTGCCGAGTGGACAGCGAGCCCCTAGCCAGTCTGAGTCTCCACCTCGGCAGGAGGCTGGTGGCCTCCAGCCAGCCTGGCAGGGCTCCCGTCGAGCCCCACATCCACGTCACAGCCACCGCCAACGCCCTGAGGGTGGACATGGAGGAGCTGAGGCCCAGCGACCAGGGGGAATACGTGTGCTCTGCCTCCAATGCCTTGGGCTCTGCGTCCGCTTCTACCTACTTCGGAACCAGAGGTGGGGGGTGGGGGGAGGGTCTGTCTCCCACGCCCCTCTGTAGGAAGGCCCAGCTCTCGGGTCCATAGGCTTCCTTCTGAGGTCTTCGCTGAATCCTTTCTACTGTGATCAGTTTGTCTAACTAGTCTAACTTAATGCTCGGTTGCGGAAAGCTTCTGAGATAAAGTGAGAGCTAGAATGGTTTTCATCTCGGGGGAGTCCCCTTGGGAGGGAATCCTGGAGGCCTGGAGCCGCCGTCTGAGCCTCACCCCTGCATTCCAGCCTTGCACCATCTGAGTCTGTTCCAGAAGCTACTCTGGGTCCTGGGGCTGCTGCTGGGCCTCCTCTTCCTGTTGTTGGGCCTGGGGGCCTTCTACGTCTGGAGGTGGGTTCAGGGCTGGGGCAGGATGAGGTCACCTTGTCATCCCCCACTTCCCCTCAACCTTCCCTCATGTCTCTCTTACCAGATGCATGGGCTCTGTACTTTCTAGCCTGTCCCTCTTCTTCCCACTGCTCCAAATTTGGGAATTGCTTCTAGAATCGTCTTTCAAGCCCTCTTGCTGTAGTTTTCTTTCTTCATCTGGAGCCCATCTGTGTAAAGAAAGGGCTGGGAGGGAAGGAAGAAAGATAAGGTCCCCCACTCCCCGCAGTGCTCCCACTGCTCTGTTCAGTGAGCTATCTGGGGCTAAGTAAGCGCTTGGGGTCCGGGGAGGAAATGGGGGTACGCAGGGGAAGTGAAGAGACCCTCTGAGTCTGCTCTTGCTGTTGCAGGAAACAATTTTGTAAGCTGAGCATGGGTGAGAATTTGGTGGAGATGACTTCTCAGAAGCAGACCATGCAGGTATCCATCTGTCACGTGGGCCCAGGCAGACACGACGCCTGGCTAACCCACTGGGCAGGGCTGGTGCACAGAGACAGCTCTCGTATGTAGGACGGGCCCTGGGACTAGGGGGAGACTGGGGAGAGAATACAGAGAACCAGGGACCTCCGGAGAGACAGGGAAGCCCCATTTTAAATGGGGCACACAACAGCCACGTGTTTGCTCGCCAGGCATGATGGGTATACTGTAGGTCGAGTTCTCTGTGGGAGCTGCTGGTAAGGTGACTGGGGCAGACATTCTGACATAGCAGCTTCTCCTTGACTTTCAAGATGCATCCTGGAACACAGAACCCCAGCTGGGTTCTCTCTTCCCTACTCCGCAATCTGCCTATGTCCCTGGGCAGGGGTGAAGGTCTGTTTTCCCTTCCCAGTGATGCGTCCCCTTCTGCAGATCTTCCGGTTTTGCGGGGGTGGGGCTGGGCTCACAGCCTCATTGCCAGCCAGGCACAAGCTCCCCAGTCCCCTGGGGACCCTCACCTAAGGTTTGAGGTCTGGGGAACTGCTCTCCAGAGTTAGAGGCCATGGGATGACCACTCCCAGAGCCCTCCTTGTCACCAGGATTTTCTCTGCGGGAAGCTCACTGATCCTGATCCTGATGCAGCCACAGGTGGGCCCTAGTCCTGTGCTCTGCCGCTGAGCTGATCTGTGGCACTGTCTACCCTCAGGAGGAGGAGGTCACCAGAAACTGTGACAACCTGGGCCTCGTGAACAAGGCAGCACTGAGTCCTGACTCCCTCTGTGAAAACAACTCTACAGCATCTGACTTTCTATGACCCAGATCCAAATCTCTTGCCAAGAAAAATGGGCGCGGAGAAGTAGAGGTGAACTTTAATCTACCCAGGAGGGTGCTGGTCCTGGGGGACTCTGAGGATAAACAAGTGCCCATGTTGTCTACTTGTCTTTTCCTTTTCTCTGGATCTCATCTCTCCCTTTATCTTCCAATGGATGGCCCCTCACATCTTTTCCTTTTCCTCACATCCAAGCCCACCCTGGACTTTTTGGGATGGATTAGAAAAGAAGAGGAGCTTCCTACATCCTCCCAGGCCGACCAGAGTACTCCATAGGAGCTGGACTAGAAGTTAGGCTGCACTAACAAGAGACCAAATACAGTAACTTCAGTATGAGGACATGTTACTTCTCTCTCCCATACTAATCTGGATATGCTATGGTAGTTTAAGATGTCAGAATTTGGGAGCATTCTATCTTCTTTTTCTCCATCCCTGAAATGGTACCTTTGACTGTGAGGTTCATGGTGGCCCCACTGTGTTGACATTCCCTCCAGCAAGAAGAGGAGATTGAAGGCACACCCATTCCCATTGTGGACAGAAGTTGCAGGTCATTTTTACTCACTCTCCATTGGCTGGAGTTGAGTCAAGCAGCCACCTCAAGCTGCAAGAGATTCTGAGAAATATAGTTTTGGTTCTGTTTCCATAGGACTCCCCAACCACAGACTCATGCCTGAGACTTCTGACACTGGTGAGAATGCTGCCGGCAGGCCACGTTTGCAGTGCCCGTCTACTGAAGGCCAGGATGTGTCCCTGGTCATTCTGTTCATGGGCTTCCCAGAAGAGGGAGTCCCTCTCACACATTAAGACTGAGGAAATTAAGATGGTTTGGTGTTCCCTAGGGAAAAGGCATGCCAGGCAATGGGGTTGCCTGAGCAGGCATTTTATCACGCCCTTGGAAAAAGAGGGGCCCCCATTTCTACTCCCAGGGAGTATGGAGAGCATCCTTATTTCTGTGATCAAGTGGGCTCGCGCGGTTTTCCTGGGGGCTTGTGTGCCAGGGGCTGTTAAGCGGAATGAGGGTCACAAAGAAGGAATAACTTGCTCCCAGGAAGTCAGTGCCTGAGAGGGGCTGGTTCTTGGGTGGGCTAGTGTCTCCCCTCACAGCCTGGTGGCAGATGGTACGGGACGCAAAGACCCTGCCTGGGATTTGGGTTGAGAAACTGGGAGAGCAGTGGGGAGATGTCCTAGGGGCTAACAGGTTGGAAAGAAATTGGAGGCTGAGTAAGCTCCATGGAACTGTGGCCGGAAGCTTCCTGGTCCCAGATTTCATTCCTTGCAGTGCCTGATTGCCAGACTCTTCCTGGGGGGGCCTGTCTGGCGTGTCCTCCCAATAAACACCCATCCTGTGACGATACCAGAGTGAGTCTCTTTCTTGCAACCCAAACGGCTGCACCGCAACACGGATCTGAATGTGAATGCAGCTCCTTCTAGGAGACTGCTTGTTGAGGTGGCAGGCAAGTGCAAATTACAAGACATTTGCCACAAACTGCCTTATGTTCAAGAGATGAGCGCTCTCTTCTGCTCCTTGAGGCTCTAGGTCCTGCTCACCTTCTTGGTCCACATGACCAGCACCTCGCTTGGCACGCAGTATGTGAGCACTTAGTAAGCACTGGTTTTTTCCATATTGTTGTCTGGGGGGAGGGGTGGGGGTGGAAAGTGTGCACTAAATCCAGAGGTGGGACAGAGACAGAACAAGCCGAATGTGGCCAGATGTTCTTAGGTTGTCCAGGGAAGAGAGGGTGAGGGGAGAATTCCTTCTGCGCATCTCCAAGGGGGCGTAGGTCCACCTGGGAATGGAAGGTTCTCAGAGGGGTTAGCTGTGTCTACCTCTGGAGGTCTGAGGAGCCTCAAGACTTCTGAAATAAACTCGTACTTCAGGTGTGACACACAAACAGAAAACTGCACACACTATAAGCACACAGCTTGATGACTTTCCAAAAAGTGATCAAGCCAGTGCCACTGGCACCCAGATCAAGAAACAGACCAGCACCAGCACTCCAGAGTCTCCCTCGAGCCCCCTCCCAATTGCAAGCCCCCTGAAGTGAACTTCAAGCTTGCTATCTAACACCAGGGATTTGATTGGCTTGTTTTTGAATTTTATATAAATGGAATAGTATAGAATGATGACTTTGGAAAATTGTCTGACATTATCTTTTAAAGCTAAAACTGTCTAGCCCTCTGACCCTGAAATTCCACCCTGGGTAGTTATGCAAAAAAAGAAGGGCTCTGTCCACCGTGAGGCTTATAGAGGAATGTTTATAGTCACCCTGTTCTGGGTCATTCTTCAGAATGCGTCTTGTTTACAGATGGTGAATGTCACCCATTACGTAAGCACTTTGGAGATTTAACTCTCCGTGGTTTGCCTTCTGCCCAGGACACTCCCCAGTGTCCCCCTGGAGAGTGACTCCAGCAAGACACTGGAGACATCATCTTTCCCACAGCGGCTACTCGTGGGATCCAGCTTCCTCAACTTTGGTCTAGTGGTCCCATCCCCTCCTCTGCAGCCTCCAAATAAATAGTTGCTTGGAGATTTCTGCAGAAAATTCCTCGGATATACTTAGACATATCTCATCCGGGTTGGGAAGGCGTCCATGTTGCAAGGATGATTCCAACGCCCACATAGCTCTTAGGCCACAAGTTCACCTTGTTTTCTTAGCACTGACTGTGTGCCCAGCCCTGTGCCAGGCAGTAAACAAAGATAGCCCCAGACTCTGTGGAGCTCAGGGTCTGGGGGGAGAGAGACAAGGAAATGGCCAGGGAGAAGCATATGCAGAGGGTGGGAACCAGGCTTTGGGTCAGCAAGAACCCCTTGACAAAGAGGCACCCAAGCCTAGGTTTGCAGCGCGAAGAGGAGCTCACCAGTTTGCTCTTTTCTTGTCCGAGAGGACCCTGCTGTCCACAGTGAAGCCTCTGCTCTGTGTTCAGAGTCTGCCTGCTCTGGGGAGTCTGCTCTGCTGTCTAGGCCCCCAGCTCATTTAGAGCTCAAGCCACCTCCAAGTCCTCCCCAGGCCCTGCTAGGCTGCACATTTGGTATTGTCCAATGTCTGTGATCTCTGGGGCTTTCTTAGCTGTCTCTCTCTTCTTCCTATTCAGGACTCCTTTACCACAGTTAGGACTGTGTGTCTGTAATTTCCCCATCCTCGGGATCCATATTTTGCTCTGGAATCTTTCATTGTGCTCCTGGTTCAAGATGGAAGCCTACATACCCCTGTCCACCCCAATTCTTCCCCAAATCCTCCCTAAGAGGAGACGGGATGCTTTGCTTTCAGCTCCCTGCACCACCCCACCCCCACCAGCTCATGTCCAGGGAGGATTAGGGAATTCTGGCCTCTGCAGCTGGGGGCACTCGTGGGAACCCCATTTACTCATCCACAGAGGGAAGAGTTGATGTCTCTCCAGCCTGCCCACATTGGAAACCCCAGCATGACCAAAGCCATCTAGGTCTATTTTAGGTCTGGTTCCCAAAGACGATGTTTCATGTGCAAGCAATGTCAGGCTGTGCTCCAAGGGGGATATCAGTAAAGGGCTGAAGGGAGCAAGACAGGCAAAGGCAGGAAGGGACACACACACACACATAAACGTCCACAGCAGTGTTTTTGGTAACATCTCAAAACTAGGAACCACCCTCAGGTTCGGCAACAGTAGAATCAATGGGAAAAATGTGATAGTCACACCATTGGATGCTAGTTCGCAAGGAAATAGCTGAACTACAGCCACACACAAAGGCTGAATGCATTTGACAAACTGAAAAAGATCTGCAACTCACACTCCAGACAAAAGATGAAACTCCCTTCTATATAAAGAGTTCCTTCCAGTTGTTACGAGAAAGACCAACATCTCAGTAGAAACATGATTCAGGGAACAGGAAATATAAATGGCACGTAAGTGTTTGAACAGTTATTCAAGTTCACTGCTAGGAGAAATGCAAATTAAGACTGTACTCACACCTTCAGACAAGCGTATCACAGTTTGAGAACTGCGTCGGTAAGGTTGCAGGCCAAGGGGCCCTCTAGATACTGCTGCTGCAATTATACATCGGCACAAATTGAAGGACAATTTAAGTGTATCCTCCTAAGTCATAAAAACACAAATCTTTTGACCCAGGAAGCCCATTTTAGGAAATCATCTCACAGATGAGTTTGTATATAAAATTATCCATCACAGCCTGGATTGCAATAGCAGAAGGCCTGGAAACCATTTACATGGCCAAGAGGGGACTATATGAATGAGAGGCAGCATTCAACTATAAAAAAATGGCAGGGACACACAGCCACTGGAATAACTAAAATTAAAACAATGAGCAACACTAAGTGCTGGCAAGGATGGAGAGGAACCCAAACTCTCCTCCACTGCTGGTAGGCATGTAAGATGGTACAGTTGCTTTGGAAATGAGTTTCTTTCAAACTTAAATATGCCTTTGCCATAGGACCCTGCCTTCTACTTCTGGGTCTTCACAGATGAGAAATGAGAAATGAAAACATAGACTCATATAAAACTTCACAGCAGCGTGTAGCGGCTACCTGTAGGAGAGTCTCACGCTGGAAGAGAACCCAAATGCCTCACTGGAGAATAGAGAAAGCGTGGTTCCCCCTGCCCATGGAACATACTCGGCACTACAAAAGCAAACAATGTTAATGAATTTCAAAAACATAGAAGGAAGAAAGCCAGACACAAAGAGTACAAGCTTTGTAATTACATTTATACGAAGTTCTGGAATAGGCAAAATTTATGTATAGACACAAAGCAGATCAATGACTGCCTGCGGCTGGAAGTGGGAGAGAGGGACGGGGGAGGGGGCAGAAGGGAACGTCCTGGGGACGATGGAAATAGGTCTATCAGCTCCCGGCACGGCTGGACTGGTCTGGTCTGGCCAAGGAACCTCCAGGAATGCAACCCCACTAGCTTACAAGTAGTTAATCAATACTACTTTAAGGATATTATTACCGGATGTGCCTAATGAAACCTCTACCGAAAAGAACAAATATACTTTTCAGATTCCAAGTCTCTTGAGATGAAGAAGACCTCCCAGGGAACCAGACAAAGTGGCACCAGGGCACCTGTTCACGTGACCTCCTGAGCCTCCAGTCAAGGACACCCACTTTCTCAGGACAGTCCTGCCCCCAATTTTGCCCTTAAAGCCTTTCACTAAGAAGCCACTGGGGAGACTGGGACTTTAGAGCATTACTTTCCCATTCTCCTGGGTGGTGCCATACCAGTAAATAGCTCATCTTTCTTCACTGCGAAAGATCTGTGTCACTTTTATTTGCCTGCTGCCCACAGGGTGGACAAACTCTCCTACTTGGTTTGGTTACAGAACATTCTATCTGGATTAGGATGGTGATTACAGAGGCGCATGAATTTATCAAGTTCATCTAAATGGACACGTAGAACATGTGCACTTTTTAAAATTCTTTTTTTTAAAAAGATTTTATTTATTTATTTGACAGACAGAGATCACAAGTAGGCAGAGAGGCAGGCAGAGAGAGAGAGAGGAGGAAGCAGGCCTCCCACCGAGCAGAGAGCCCGATGCAGGGCTCGATCCCAGGACCCTGAGATCACGACCCGAGCCAAAGGCAGAGGCCTCAACCCACTGAGCCACCCAGGTGCCCCATATTTTTAAAAAGATTTTATGCATTTCTTTGAGATAGATAGATAGATAGAGATAGATAGAGAGAGAGAGCGAGCGCATGGGTGGGGAGGAGGGGCAGAGGGAAAGGGAGAAACAGGCTCTCCACTGAGGAGGGAGCCTGACTCGGGGCTTGATCCCAGGACTCCTGAGATCATGACCTGAGCTGAAGGCAGAAGCTCAACCAGCTGAGCCACCCAGGTGCCCCAGGTCCACTTTACTGTGTGTAAATTATCTTAATAAAGTTGACTTGAAAACCTGAAGTAATGATAATAGGATACTAGTAATAATCATAAGACCACTTTACATGCACTGATAAGAAGCACCTCCGTGTGTAGTAAGTGGGGGTGGGGGGGAAGCGGTGTAGAGAAATGTTAATAAAAGAAAAAAGAGATCTGTATTGTCTTGGATGTGCATAAACTAATCCAAAACCTATACAAGGAGCTAAGGATAGCGGCTTTGCATTGGGTGGGGGATGTGGGCTCAGAGGGTGGGAAGAAAAGGGAGGTGTGATTCCTGTACATCTTACTATATTTTGTTGTTTGAATCAGACCTACAGAGGTTTCCCTATATCTGCTGCAACTCTTCCTAAGGGAACGTTGGCATTTGTTCCCAATAACAAATAGATTTGCCCAAGAGTTCGCACCCCTCCTGGGCACCTGGGTGATTCAGTGGGTTAAAGCCTCTGCCCTCTGCTCAAGTCATGATCCCCGTGTCCTGGGATGGAGCCCCGCATCGGGATCTCTGCTCAGCAGGGAGCCTGCTTCCTCCTCTCTCTCTACCTGCCTCTCTGCCTACCTGTGATCTCTGTCTGTCAAATAAATAAACAAAATCTTAGAAAAGAAAAGAAAAGTTAACATCTCTCCCTATCAGAATACTGGCTACTCGTTTTCCGGATTTACTACTCAGTACACAAACCTTTAAAGAAAGAAACAGATGTTGTCAAAGCAGGAAGGATCCCCTGTGTCTTGGAGTCTGTGGCTTTGCGCAGTTGTTCCCGGCGGCCACCCCAGGGACAGGGGCTGCCCGCGCCCGCCTCGCCTTTGCCGGGCACCAAGCCCGCAGCACCGCGGCTCCACCCGCTCCCCCGACCCGCGCTCTGGGGCTGGCTGCCACCCCGACGCCCAGGAGCGTTCGGAGCCGCCCGGGCACCTCTCGAGGGCTCCCGCCTCCCTTCTCCTAGGGGCACTACCGCCGGGTTCGGGCCAGGGCCCCTCTGGGCAGGGTCGGTGAGCAGGCGGAGACAGAGGTCCGCCCAGGGGACCATGGAGGGGGCGACCCGAGCAGCAGCAGGTGGCCTCCAGCCCTGCTCTCTCCTCCACCAGCCCCCGATGGCCCTCAAAGGCCCTTCCGAGGGGCCCCGCCCCATCCCCACTCCACACCCGCTCCGCGGCTTGGCGCTGGCTGATCCCCGGGGGGCCGCACGGATTCCGCAGGCCCTGCTCCTAACCTTAGACAGCCGCTCCGGTTCCCCGAGGGCGCACGGGGTCTGGCCGGGAGCCAGGGTCGGGCGGATGGGCTGCGGGGTTCCGTGCGGGGTGGCGCGGGAGGCGGCCGGCCGGCTGCTCTGGGCGTGGGTCGGCCTGGATCCAGCCGGGGCGGAGCCGGGAGCCGGGAGCCGCGTCGTGGAGGCCAGGGCGCTCTCAGCGATGGGCTGGGGGTCTCGGAGAGCTGGAGGGTCGCGGGCGTGGCTGCTGCTGCTGCTGCTCTTGAGGCTACCTTTGCCTTTGTGGGGGGTCGAAGAGTTTCAAGGTGAGTGCGACGTGCCCCGCCGGGCCAGCGAGGTTGCTGTCAGCCACCACGGTGGCTGGGAGGACAAGAGAGGGTCTCCGCAGGGGACTCTCAGCTGTACTTGGTTTTGGGCTGGCCTTGTGGCCCAGACTGACACACTCTGCCCAGATGCCACAGTGCCAATAACAAAGCATTGGCGGGGTGGGGGGTGGGGGATGGGGGGGGTCCCCTCTGAGCATCTGCCCAAATTCCCAAATTCCTCTGGGTTCTTCTGCCTTGACCACCCCCAGACCCCACCCACAGGTGTGGACTTTCCTGCATCTCCCTCTCTGAGGCCCAGTGCACTGGTTGCCCAGAGCCCCTGCTGTGCCCTCAGACTCATGCAGCCGGCATCCCGGGGCCTGGGGGGCAGTATGTGTGTGTTGTTGATATTGTTGCCTTGTTTGATGAGATAGAGAAAGGTACTTCAGACAGAAGGGGCCCTAGAAGATAACCTCCACAACCCCTGTGTGCAGGACTGACTGTGTCCTGTTCCCTCTATGGAAGCACCCTGTGCAGGGACTGGAGCACACCTGGGAGGGGGCAGGAATGGCCAGCTGGGCTGGGCAGCCTGGGGGCACTGGGTTCCAGAGCACTGTTGGGGAGTACCCAATAGGGATAGGGTCCTGTTCTGTCCTGGGGTCCCAAGAGGGTAGGATGACAGCCCTCATGCCTTTGGATGGCTACTCCTCCTCAGTCTGGGGTGGGGGGTGGTTGGGAGTGAGTGGAGAAGGGCTTTGTGCTCCTCAACATCACACTGGCTCCCTAACCCTCATCACCACAGCTCCATCTCTGCCTCCCCTTCTTCCTCAGGGGTGCCATGAAGAGAACCCCCAACCCACATGCACACATGCACACAGACACACCCTCTCCTCTTTACCTGGGAGGCCCAGGGCCAGCAAGAGGAAGTTCTCCACACCCAGTTAGTCCTTTCTGGGATGGGCTGCCCCCCACTTATGCCTCCTCCTAGATTCACTCCGATCCCTCCCCCATCGTGGCAACTGGCTCATCCAAGCCAGGAGGGCTTCCTGGGAGAAGGGGACTCCTATAGCTGCTGCTGTTCTGGGTCTCTGATGATGAGGGCTGGGGGAGAGGATGGAGGAAGAGAAAGGAATTGGGGTGGCCTGGCAGGAGCTGGAACACTTCCACAGTCCGCTGTCTGAATGTGGTGTCAGGGCTGGCTGGGTGCTGGGTAGCTGTCAGTTTTGGGAGCTGGGCTTGCTTCCCCAGGGATTGTGTCAGAGGACAGGGAGGGCTGCCTACAGGCTCTGGGCTGCCTGGGGCCTGACTCCTGGAGGGCGGTTGTGGCAAGAGCTGCTGGGACCCACTGTGGGGTGCGGGGCTGGGAGCATTCCAGGGGAGCATTCCAGAGCCTTCTGAGTAATGCTTGGCTCTAGTATTCCTCCAGAGTCCCCTTAAGCACACCCGGCCTGGGAGGACTCAGGCTGTGTCCCCCCAGGCCGCCCCACCTTGAAAGATCCTGGAATCAGGCTTCTGAGCTAGGGTCCCTGGAAGTCCTGCTTCCAGCATGAGGCCCCTCAAGGGGAGCTCTGGACAAGGTGGGCCTCCGCAGACATCTGGCTGTTGTTTTTCCCAGATGGTGAAGACACAGGCATCCTCTCTTCACAGATCTCTCACCCCAAAGGCATCTGCTGCCCAGTCTAAAAATACCCCAGGCTGCCTCCCCTTTCCCTTCCCTTCTGCACTGGGGGCCTTGATCTCTTCCTTGTGGCCTCTGACCCCCAAGTCTCCCCCAGGTCAATGGGGCTCCTACCTCCCCAGCTGTGTTATCCTTCCCAGGCTTTCTTCTGCCTGGTGGCTCCTTGGCTCCCAGTTCCATGGGTGGCCATCCTTTCCCGGGCTTTGAATGTTGAAGATGGAGTCTCCTGTTCCACCTGGCTGAGGTCCTATAACCTCATCCCTCTGCCGTCCCCACACCCCCCATACTCCCCCTCATCTTTTTCTCTGTCCTCCCCCCAGGAAACCACCCTGGAAAACCAGTCACCTTGCACTGGGTCCCAGATGGAAGAGTCAGGCGCGTGGTCCCCCTGGAGGAGCCGGTTAGTGCCAGCTCGTACTTCCCCTCACAGGGGCCCAGGGTCTTCCAGCCCCTCTGCCCCTCCTCATTCAGCCTGGCAGTTTGGCTGGGGGCCTTTTGGCCCCTTCCCAGAGGGTTGGCAGGTGGGGGTGGGGAGATAGCTGGCTCACATGAGCCTTCACACATGGAAGTCATTTTCAGGCTTCCTCGCCCTGGCTCCCTCCCTCCCAGAATTATCCAGTCCACCCCCATCCCCCAGCAGAGGTGGAGCCAGAATTTGTGGGGCCTGAAACTTTTCAGGGACCTCTTTAAGAAAACACCCAAATATCTTCCTTTTGCCAAGTTTACTAGAACAAGTTACCCTGTGGACACATTGTTGTTCCCTCTGGGAAAACTTCAGCCTTCCTGGCTCACTCAGAATCCACTTCTGGACAGGGGACACTGGTCACTCTCCTAGTGTTGTCCAAGGGCACCTGACTTTGTTTCTCCAGGACGCTCCGCCCTAGCTTCCTGCCAACGCCCACCCATCACTTCCAGAATAACTGTGTCCCCATCTGTATTGATCACACAGCTGTGCTACAAACCAGGAGGCCAGTGCCCTTGGTATCCCCATTTCACAGAGGGGCAAACTGAAGCCCAGAGAGGTTGAGAAAGTGTCTAAGGTCACACAATCTGAGACCAGAACCCTGAGGCCCACTAAAGTCTGAAACACTTGTAACCATTGACCAGTGGCTCCCCTAGATCTAGAGAGTCCCCTTCATCCTGAATTTCAGGCAAGAGAAGACAACCCACTGTCTAAGCCAGCAAGGAGGAAGGCAGGTGGACACTGTCATTAAGGCTAGGAGGGCCCCATAGGCCCTACAGCTTTTAACTGAAGACCTTCCCTGGGTCTCTGAGACCCTCGGGGGCCCCCATTCAAGCTGGCCCAAGCTTTGAGTTGGTTGTCCTGGACACCACTGCCAGAAGGGAAGTCTAGGCACATGCTGGGGTCACAGTGACTTGGTCCTCCCTCCCAGTCCAGCCTGGGCTGTGATGAGGCTGGGTATCCCAGAAGGCATTGCTTTCCCTTGCCTCCGGGAAGCCTGCCAAGATGAGGACAGCAGGCAGAGTTGAGGTAGGGAGTCCCGTCTAAGAGGCAGCAAATACCCACATTTCAGGTTAGGGGTGGGGTGCGTAGTGAATAGCAGGGTCACCAGGAGGACAGGAAACAAGGACATCAGGGGCTTTAGGACAGAGAGAGGGGAGCCCAGGGCTGGTGTTGAGGTAGGAGGAGGCTTTCCATCTGGGGCAGCTGTCCGTGCTTGGTGCCAACATTTCTCCAACGAAGTAAGTGGCATTCTGGTCACGTGGGCTCATGCTTAGAGCCCTGGAGAGGTCTCTTGGCTGGGGTGGGGGATCTTGTCTGCTCCCCACCTGCAGAGAAAAGGCCCCCAGAAGAATCTGAGCCCCTTGGCCTGGGGCCCAGCCCAATGCATGGTGGGATAAAAGGGAAGGGCCAGCAAGGGTGGGGGCCCACATTCCGAAGACACAACAGCTCTCCACGATGCTCCTGGGCCCGCTCCAACTCTGGGCCCCCAGCCAGGCAGAGTGGACAAGGCGGGGCAGAGGGGGGTATTCCCACAGGGTGGGAGAGGCAAAGAAGCTGTGGGGAAGGAGAGGCTGGCCCAGGCTTGGTCCTGACATCTAGCTGAGAAGATTTCCTCTCTGCCTGGAATTGGGGGGTGGGGTTAATGTTTACTCCACAGGCTCAGTGAAGCAGGTGTGGGGCAGGCCTTCAGGAGGCCAGGGAAATTTTTGATTTGTCAGAATTGGACAAGGAGGGAGTAAAGTCTGAATTCTACACAGAGTAGGGAGCAGCAAGATACAGAGAAAAGAGGTTGTAAGGATGTCTGAGTCCTCCACCCAATGTCCTCAGGACCCCACCGTCCTCCCCACTTAGAGCAAGGCTTCTGGCTGTGAAGCAGAAGGGAGAGCCAGAGGAAAAGCTCAGTCACCCTGTGTAAGGCAGCACACCTTTCTGGGATGCCTTGTCTCATCTCTCCAGAGGACATTCACTTAGCGGGCTGTGTCAAATGCCTGTTGTCAGAACCAAAAGCACCCGAGTTTGGGAACATATATGCTTGCATATTCTCACCTCCACACCCATCCATACCTACCATGGCAAGTGGGGAGCTTGCTGCCCCCTGCCCCCCGACTCTCCCTCACCAGCCTGCTCCCCATCCCTGCTCTCCGTCTTGCCCAGGTCTCGAAGCTAGACTCGGGGCTGGTGTCCTTGAAGGCTGAAGGGCAGGAGCTCCTGCTGGAGCTGGAGAAGAGCCAGTGAGTACCAGGCTGGGGAGGAGGCTAGCAACCAAGAACAGCCCCCCACTCTCTGGGGGGAGGGAATCTGTGGGGGGCAGGGACTGAGGGGAACACATGAGGGAGGCTGGCTGGAGGGAGGGCCCCAGAGGCAGGGGTACAGGTGACAGAAAAAGGCACGCCAGTCCATGACCGGGTCCCTCAAGGCAGAAATAGGCTGCTGAGGCTGGGTCAGGCCAGCTGTGGGGCACACACCCCACTCCAGCCCCAGGAGCACCTTGTTAGTTTCCTGCCAGAAATGAGTGAGCATCACCCTGTGGGTGCTCAAAGGGTATGCTGAGTCCGAAGAGACTCCGAGATGGATTCCATAGTTGGGTAGGTGCTCAGGGCTGAGGGACAGCAGGGACAAAAGTGCAGTAGCTAGCAAATCAAGGCGCTTTCAGAGAGGCAATTTGTCTGGCTTGCCGGGAGGGTCTCCATCTGCAGGGAAGGGAGCAGTGGGAAATGAAACTGGGGAGACCCGTTAAGGCCAGATCACAGAGGCCATTTTAAGGCTGAGTGTCCAGGATGAGGCAAAGGCAAAGATTTTGAGCTGGTGAATGAGGAGGCAGAGCTGGGCCAGGTGGGATGGGTGTCGAAGGTGGAGCGTGGGGTCTGGAAACCACCCAGACGGAATTACCAACAGCTTTCATTCACTGAGTGCTTGCTTCATCGGACGCAATGTTGCAAGCACTCTACACATGCTGACTTCTTCCCCCATGGAGCCAGATGCACCAGGAACACATTCTAGTTCCACACAGCTCAGCACAGTTCTGGGGTTCAACATCCCCACACAGGAAAGGGGGTGACCACATCACCTACTCCTCAGGTTGAGTGTGTTGTGTGTGTTGGGGGAGCCAAACTGGAGAAGGGGGAGGAAAGACTATGAGGTGGAGAAGCAGGTATCGCAGGTCTTTGCAGTGGTCTGGGAGGCAGTGGTCTGGGAGTAAAGACGTCAAGGCGAGATGGGGGTTGAGGATTTTCTTTACAGAAGAGAAACTGACTCATGGTTCATTCACCTTGGTGACAAGGACCCTGCAGAGATGGAGAAGAATGGTGGTATTGTTACTGGAGTGGGGTCTGAAGAAGGTGGGGATGGGATTCTGCTGCTCTGCTGGGCAGGCATGAGCAGCTGTGAGCAGGTGGGGATTTTCTTTTTCTCTGGAAGTATGGGGTGAGCATCACTGATGGACAGGTGGGGAGATATGTACAGTCTAGGGGCCGGAGAAGATCTGGATTTGGGGGGCAGGGAAGAAGACAAGAGAGGGTTGACCAGATGCCCAACAAGGCTGAGCAGCAGGTAGGGCCACCAAGGGAGGTCGCTGCACTTCCTTGGCTCTGGGTCCCACTTCCTCATCAGTGTCTCCTGAATCCTCCCTCCTGCCCCTCCCCAGACCAACAGACCCTGCCGCAGGTCCCACAGGGACCACAAACTCTTTCCCCATTCCTGCTCCTTCCTGGTGCCTCCCACACCCCCACTTTCCACACCTCAGCCATTGCCAAGGCTCCTTCCTGCCCTCCACCTTTCTCCCTCTAGCCCAGGGTTTTTCTGATCTGAGCAACGCACAGTGGTTCCTGTCTGTTCCCGAACATCCACGTGGGTGCTTCCTCAGTGCTAGCGTTCAGGGAGGAAGGCTGGGAGGGCATCCTGGAAGAGGCCAGGCTGAATTATGTGACTCCTACAACACCCCCTTCCCAGCAGGCTGCTGGCCCCAGGATACACAGAAACCCACTATAGCCCAGATGGGCACCCAGTGGTGCTGGTCCCCAACCACACGGTGAGATACTTCCATGGGCTCTGAGGACAGGGTAAGGGTGCTGGGGGGCGGGGGGGAGGTGCACTCCCTGAGGACCTCTCCACCATTCCTTCCCCATTCTCCACCTCTTCTTAAGGAGAGCCTGCAGCCAGCCCCCCACCATGCTCTCTCTCTCTCTCTCTCTCTCTTACGCCTCCCAGTTCAGCCCTGGCTGAGCTTTGGGGCTGGGTCCCTTGCTCTCCAGGACCACTGCCTCTACCATGGGCACGTGAGGGGCTTCCCTGACTCCTGGGTGGTCTTCAGCACCTGCTCCGGGATGAGGTGAGGCATTCTGGGGGAGGGGCCTGGGCCTGGGGCTGGGGAAACAGTCCCTTCTCACCCTTCTCTGCACTCCTCGCACCCTAGGGGCCTGATCACACTGGACAGGAATGCCAGTTACTATGTGCATCCTTGGTCAGCCAGAGACTCTGAGGCCTTCGTCACTCACAAGATGTTCCAGATCGGGCAGCTGCTTGGCTGGAAAGGGGCCTGTGGCCACAGGGATGCCAGGAACAAAGGGGACATGGCTAGCCTTTCTCGTGCCACTCAGGTCAAGGTCAGGGGCACCGACAGGAGTGGGAATGGGAATGCAGTAACCACTGCATATAGGAATACACAGTCCCAGTTCAGGGCCTCCAATTCTAACATTTCTAACTGGAGGGTGAATAAACAAGTTCTAGCAATCTTTAAAATTAAATTTGTGCTTCCTGGGAATTGATGTTAGCGGTCAGGACTCAAGCCTGGCAGCCTGCCACTGAAGGTCACCATTGTCTCTCCCCAGGAGAGGCGGGAGGTCGGCAGGAGCCCAAAGTTCTTGGAGTTGTACATTGTGGCTGACCACACGCTGGTGAGCCAGAGGCCCCAGGGGGCTGGCAGGGTGGGATGGGACCGGTTCAGCCTGTGACACCCTCTTATGCCTGCCTTTCCAGTTTTTGACCCAGCACCGGAACCTGAACCACACCAAACAGCGTCTCCTGGAGGTGGCCAACTATGTGGACCAGGTTGGCTTTGGTGGAAAGACAGCCCTGGTGGGGGTGACTGCCACATAGGCTGGCAAGTCCTGGGGCAGGAGGTGGAGGGGCTGGGAGATGGGGGGGGGGGGTGTTGTGGTGTGGCAGGCTTGGAGATGAGGCCAGGGAACTGAGCCTACAGGCACCCCAGGAAGGAGGACCCACACTGTGGCCTGTCCTGTCCTCACTCTCCCCACGCCATCCTCCCTCACCTCCCCCCACCCCTGTCTTCCTGTCCTCACCCCCCGTCTTGTCCACAGATTCTCAGGACTCTGGACATTCAGGTGGCCCTGACGGGCCTGGAAATATGGACGGAGCAGGATCAGAGCCGCGTCACGCCAGATGCCAATGCCACGCTCTGGGCCTTCCTGCACTGGCGCCGAGGACTGAGGGCACGGCGGCCACACGACTCCGCGCAGCTGCTCACGTGGGTGCCCCCCACGCCCACGCGGGGCCCCGACCTGGCGGCCCAGAATCCTGGCTCCTCCAGGTCATGCTGCATTCTGCCTTCAGGGGCCGCGCCTTCCAGGGCGACACCGTGGGCCTGGCGCCCATCGAGGGCATGTGTTGCGCGGAGAGCTCCGGAGGCGTGAGCACGGTGAGCTCCACCCCCTCCCCCCCACCGCCCGGACAGCAGTGGGGAGCAGGGGGCAGGAGGCAGCGGGGCAAGGAAGGGCTGGGGGAGGAGGTGGCGTCCCCGCGGCCTGCCCCGACTGTCCCCACTCCCTCTCAGGACCACTCGGAGCTTCCCATTGGCGCAGCAGCCACCATGGCCCACGAGATAGGTCACAGCCTTGGCCTCAGCCACGACCCTGACGGCTGCTGTGTGGAGGCGGCGGCCGAGCAAGGCGGCTGTGTCATGGCCGCGGCCACAGGGTACGAACGCTGCGGTCAGGCAGGGGCTTTAGGGGAGGCCCCGCGGGACCAGGGCCCTTTCCTTTTCTTTGTGAGAAATGATTACGATTCCATTTTCTCTTTCGTAAAATGGGGATATGATCATAGCACCCCCCCCCCCCCCGAGAGTTCTTTATGACGCTTGAAGGGAGAAAAGGCAGAAAAAGTGGATTGTCAAAAATATGAAGATTATTTTCAGAACATTCTAGCAAGGATTCTCCAACCCCGGGAGGAACAGCTCTAGGTCGCGATCCGACCTCGAGTCCTGGGCTGCCTGGTCCTGGTGTGACGCCTTCCAGCCTCGGGCTCACAGCGTGACCTTGTGCAGGTTCCTTGCCCTCTTTGGGCCCGGCTTTTAGAGGCTCCGGGCCGCTGGTCTCTTAGGCAGTGTGACTGCGCCCGGGGTCTGTGTGGCCAAGTACAGGGGTACTGGTGGGAGGGGATGGGAGAAGAGCAGGGGGCCGAGGGCGGCGGTGCCAGCACGCGGGATGCCCTTCCCCGCCCGTAGGCGCCCATTCCCGCGGGTGTTCAGCGCCTGCAGCCGGCGCCAGCTGCGCGCCTTCTTCCGCAAGGGGGGCGGTGCGTGCCTTTCCAACGCGCCCGACTCGGGGCTCCTCGTGCCCCGGGCGCGCTGCGGGAACGGCCTCGTGGAGGACGGCGAGGAGTGCGACTGCGGCGCCAGCCAGGTCAGGTCCGCGCTCCCGGCCCCTGGCGACCCGAGACTGGCGCCCCACCCTCCCCTTCCCCAACGCCCCTCCGAGGTCTGGGGTGCGGCATCCTTACCGACCGGTCCCTACATCCCCTTTTCGGCTCCAGGAGTGCACGGACGCCTGCTGCTTCGCCCACAACTGCTCGCTGCGCGCGGGGGCCCAGTGCACCCACGGGGACTGCTGCGCTCGCTGCCTGGTGAGGGCGTGGGAGGCTCGGGGTGAGGGGTTAGGGGGCGCTTGCGAGCCGGCCTGTTGGTCTTGGCTGATTGGCGCGCTCGGGTCCCCCGGCGGGTGCCGGCTGTATTCGAGCAGGGGCCTGCCTGGCCCTCCAGCCTCTGCGCTGCGCTCTCCGTCTGGATCTCACGGTCTGTTGTCCCTCTGTGCCTCCGCCAACCTCCCTCTACCTGCGTAGCTGAAGCCGGCCGGCGTGCCGTGCCGCGGAGCTGTGGGTGACTGTGACCTCCCAGAGTTTTGCACGGGCGCCTCCCCTTACTGCCCCCCGGACTTTTACCTCCTGGACGGCTCGCCCTGTGCCGGCGGCCGGGGCTACTGCTGGGATGGCGCATGTCCTACACTGGAGCAGCAGTGCCAGCAGCTCTGGGGGCCTGGTGAGACTACCGGAGCACTCCGGCCCATCCTCGGGTGTGCGCTGTTTTCTACTCTAGGGAAGATTGGGGGGATTGCTAGGGGGACGGAAGCCAGTGCGGTTTTGCCCATGCTTCCTCAGCCTCCAGCCCAGCACCAGAGGCCTGTTTCCAGATCGTGAACTCCGCGGGAGACGCCCACGGGAACTGCGGGGAGGACAGCAAGGGTGGCTTTGTGCCTTGTGCGCAGAGGTGGGGAGTATAGGGGAGGGCGGGGAAGCTGGGTAGTGCGCTGGGGCAAGGACACATGTTACTGTTTGATCGCCCGCCCTGCACTTTCCTCCCCAGGGATGCTCAGTGCGGGAAGCTGCAGTGCCTTGGTGGGGAGCAGCGGCCACGCCCATCGCACACTGTGCCTGTGGACTCCACCATTGGACTAGGCAGCGATGAGGTGACCTGCAGGGGAGTCTTTGTGATGCCCGGTGTCCAGCTGGATGTGCTCGACTTGGGCCTGGTAGAGCCAGGCACCCAGTGTGGACCTAGCATGGTGAGCCCTGCACCCTTCCCCCAGTGCTGAAGTCCTGCCTTTGGGATAATCACTCCCCCTAACTGCCCAGTGTACACACTGCCCCTAGGTGTGCCAGGACAGGCGCTGCCGAAATACTACCTTCTGGCAGCTGGAGCAATGCCTGGCAGCCTGCCATGGCCGTGGGGTGAGTGACCAGAATGTGATTGCGGGGGTGGGGGTGATGACCTTGGAGTTCCTGACCCTGCGGGATCCTCCTCCTTTCTTCTCCTCCTAGGTTTGCAACAGTAACCAAAACTGCCACTGTGCTCCGGGGTGGGCTCCGCCCTTCTGCGACAAGCGAGGGTTTGGTGGCAGTGTGGACAGTGGCCCCATGCAGCCTGAAGGTGTGTCCATGGTGGACAAGTGGAGAGAGGCTGGGGAGGTGCCCCTGCTAAGTACTCAGACTTACCCTGTTGTCCACAGACCACAAGGCCTTCCTGCTAGCAATGATGCTTAGCTTTGTGTTGCCGTTGCTGCTGGGGGCTGGCCTGGCCTGGTGCTGCTTCAGGTGCCCAGGATACCGTCTCCTGCCATGCCTCTGGGGCTTGAGGAGGGATGCCCCAAGCCGAGGGTAGGCTCTGAGCCCACTCAAGCACTCCCTGCTCTGCAGAACCCAGCTGGGCCTGGGGAAGCTAGGGTGGGGTGCTTAGACCTTGCCCCTGGCTACACAGAGGAGGGGGTGGGCAGAGGCGGTGGAAAGGAGCCTTGAGCAGGAGGCCACAGTGGGTGGGTGTGGATCCCCATGGGGCCCCCAAGCCCTCCCAGTTACCGTGGTTCAGCCCCCTTGACCCCCTCTTCTGTCTCTCCCACCAGGGGACTGCCTCATCCTTTGTTCTACAAGCTCATCCTGCAGGTCTCCACTGTGCCCTTCAGGACTTTCCTAGCCTCTAATGACTCATCTGCCTTTTTCCATTTCCTCTGCTTAAATCTCTTCTGTACATCTTTCAAGTTCACAAATGCTGGGCCTGGCACCTCCTTTCAGTCCACACCACTGCTTAGCTAGGGGGCTGGCTGCCCTTGTGCCCAGGGCCTGCTCCTCACCCAGTTTTCCGTGGCCTGGGAGGAGGTCACATAACACCTAAGCAGGGTTGATCACTGGGTGCTGGGCAGGGGAGGCCCCCTAGGGCACATCTGACACAGCCTGACCTTGGGAGTGCTCTGGACAAGTTTGGGCAAGGGCAGGGTTTGGGCTAGAGACTGGGGCTGAAGGCAGCCCGGACAGGGGCAGAGCACCAGCCAGGTCCCAGGTCCCGAGAGGGCTTTGACACGATGAGCAGTGATTGCAGGTCTATGGGGGACAAGCAAGGTGCTCAGAGTTTGGTGTGTCAGCATCAGGGGGCCTAGAGGCCAGGTGTGGTAGGGGCACCCACATATCATCATTAAGGCAGAGTCTCGAGCACAGTGGATACTGTTTCGGAGAGAGAGCAAAGGACAAGGCAAGGCTCTGGGAGATGGGACGTGGGCACCCAGGCATGGCTCTGAGTCATTAAGGATGGCAGGGCCACCCAATGGCAAGGGGCACAGGAATACCTGATATTGGGGAGCACAGACACCTGTCTTTGGAGCCTGAGTGATGCCAGTATCTGAAGGGTGCCAGGATATTGGGGTGATGGCAGAGCTTGTGAAAAATGTCAGGGCTAGAGAGAAGTGCCTGTGGCCCTGGGAGGGCAGGAGCCGGACCTGGAGCCTAGAACCCCAGGGCCTCTCCCAGGAGGGAGCAGGAGGGGAACTGGAGGCAGGGACATGGACCAGAAGGGTAGAGGCGCATTAAAGGCAGAACTCAGGTCAGGTGTGTCTGCTCAGGACCACTGTGCCAGCCTCCTGCTCTCTTATCCCACTGCTCAGGCCCAAAGATGGCCCAAACAGGGACTGCCCCCCCAGCGGTGTTCACTCCATGGAATTGGGCCCTACAGTCATTGGAGAACCCCAGCCCTTGGGTGAGTGAGGCACAGAAGGAGATGGGGAGGGCAGTGAAGGATGCGCTCTTGCCTTCCACCTCCTTCCAGATGGACCCCCCTTCTTTCCATGTAGCACCCAGACACCCTGAGGCCCCAGTCCCCACCCTGCCCCAGGGACTCCTGCCAGTGGTCACAATATGTGGCCTCCACCCATTGCTGCAGACCTTGAGAACTCTGCCAGAGCCCAGGAGCCACCTTGAGGAGCCTCTGGCTGGGTGCCCTGCCTGCAACCCCAAGGTAGGCAGCGCCCTCCGCACATCACCCACCACCTCTGTTGTCCCAACTCGGAGGTAGCTGATCTTGGGTTATTATGCAAGTGAGACATGACCTTGTGGAAGAGCATTGGTCATGGAGACCTGACGCTGGAAGGCCTTAGCGTGGGAGAGAGAGAAGTCGTATCTCTTCTTGGGTCACTGATCCTCAGTGAGGGAGGAAAGGGGGTCTTGGCCCTCAGGGGCAACCATTCCTCTTCATTTTCAGCGGGTCAGGTCCAGAAGCCGAGATCCTGTCGCTGGTGAGAGGGAGCTCCTGAGATGAGGATACTTACCATGGACCGCTGGCAGCCTCTCCAGGGACTAGGTCTCCCAGGCGCAGAGCCACAGAGTCAGACCGTCTGCACTTTGGCAGCCTACAAATTGCTTCCCTAAGTTGAGCTTGCCCACCTACTCCAGGACCCCAGAGCTTTATCAGAAGGTGTGCAGTGCTGTCCCCATTCCTTAGGGCTAGGGAATCCTGGTAGGGTACATACTGCAGCCCTAAAATCTATCAGTCCAAGGAGAGAAGGTCATGTAGTCACTGACCTCCCGTCAGCAGGAGGGCATGACCCAGCCTCTGTCCAGGGAGCCCGGGGGTCTCTGTTCCACGTACTTTACCCAGACCCAGGTCTGCAGAGACTGGTGACTGCTGGGCCAGAAGATAGCCCTCAGGGCCCTACAGTTCAGACAGAGTCCACTTCCCTGGAGCTTGGCCCCAGCAAACAAACAAAATGAAACAAAACAAAAAAATCCTTGGGACCTTCCTCCTTTGCTTTTCCTGCCTTATCTTGTCTCTCAGGCACTTTCTTAGCCTCACCCATGTTCTTGGTCCTGCACTTGAGGTTTCAGAGGAGTGTGGGGTCTGCTGTGGACACTACTCACCCTCTCCTCCAGGAGCTGTTTTAAAAACAATGGGAGCTGTTTTAAAAAGGACACCCAAGTAGAAGTCAAAAGAGAGACAAGCTGCCTTTGAGACTCTGTGAATCTTTCTCTGTATATCGATTCAACCCCAGGGGGCTCCCTATGAGTCCTAAGGGGTGGTAGCTGGTGGGTGGGGCCTCAGATGGCAGCCAGGGCCCCAGATGTACCTGGGCATAGGATGCTGTTCCCTAGCATGAACCGTCCCTTTGCCCCACCTCTTTTGACTCCCTTGGAGATTCTGAGAAGCCACTTACTCATGGAAGAATTGCTGGGTGATCTTCTGTATCAGTCAGCTGTTGCTATAGAACAAAACCACTCCCAAAACTTAGTAGTAGCTGGAAACAACTAATTGGCAAATTAGGTGTAATTCAGCTGCTGCTCAGCTGGGCCAGTCTACTTCTGGGTTTGGCTGGCTGTTGGCGAGAGTGATGAGGATGAGCAGGCTAAGCACCCATTTTCCAACAGACTAGCTCAGGCTTGCTCACATGACAGCTGTGGAGGGTTCGAGAGAGCAGGAGTAGGGCAAGGCAGATGATGCACTTACCTTGAGCACCAAAAAAAAAAATAAAATAAAAAAAATAAAGGCGATCAAGATAATCTTAATGCAAAAGATGCAAAAGTCAAAAGATCAAAATTAATGCCAAAAAAAAAAAAATCAATGGTGAACAAAATATCAGAATTTTAACGGAAGACCGGATCAGTGACAGTGTCATGCCAAGCCACTTTGGAACCTGAGGCAGAAGGAAAAATTCATAATAGTGATCATTTCTCACCCCAGTCCCAGCCGTGCCAGAAAGTAAATGGAAGCTTACAAGGCCTCTGGAAGGTTCTACGACTGGCACATTAAACTCCATAATGCCCTATCGGCACAAGCAAGTCACAGGGCCAGCCCAAGTTCCAGGGATTGGGAGAGAAACTCTACTTCTTGATGGGAAGAGCGGCAGAATCATGTTTCAGGGGCACAAAGGCTTGGGGGAATTTTGACAACCAACCATTCCTGCCATGAGCAGCAGAGAAGAGGTAGCCCCGGGCTTGGGCTGGCTTCCGCTCCATCAGCCCCAGAGATTGAATGAGGCAGTTTTCTACAGCTGCCTTATGTCTTTTTTTTTTTTTTAATTTATTTGAGAGAGAGCAAGCAGGGGAAGGGGCAGTGGGAGAGGGAGAGAGAATCTCAAGCAGACTCCCCACTGAGCTTAGAGCCCGATGATGCGGGGCTCTATCTCAGGATGCAGAGATTATGACCTGAGTGAAACCAAGAGTCAGACATTCAACTAACCCAGCCACCCCAGCGGCCCAAGCTGCCTTCTGTCTTGATTGTACCCATGAGGTTTTTGATTTACAATGATGACCTGAGTACTGACATGGAGAGGTTAATGCCACTGAAAGTTTTTATTACTTATAATTCCCAAGAGAAGGGTGTCACACAGGGCTGCGTGGGGAAGCACGACGTTCAGTGGGGAGGCAGAAGCAGGAGTGAGGGCAGAGCCTATACTAAGGTTTCTGCAGGAAAGGCAAGGCAGGGCAACTGACTAGCTGTGAGGTATAGGGGTGTCTCTAATGGTCTGGTACCTGGCCCTGGGATGATTTAGGGCAAGGCAAATATAGATTTTGTAAGGGTTAGGAAAAAGACACCAGATTGGTTGGTCTGCATAAGAGAGACATATTCATAGGCAAATTTTCATGAGCTCTAGGAATTAGGGTTAGAGGCAGTCTCTCCCAAGCTCCCTCTCCTCCACTCCCTCTAAGTCAAGATGTTAAACCATCATCAAATACAGAAAACAGAGAACATAATGAATACATCACCCCACATTCTCACCCTTTGGCGGGGGGTGATGTCTGGATCCCATGAGATTCCCACTTATATTGCATGTCTCAAAATACTTAAAATTGCATGATAAAGAGAAAAACATTGCATGATTAAAAACTGAATGATCAAATATTGGGGGCCATGAGAGCAGTCCTTTGAGGAAAATGTATAGCTACAGTAATTTTTATTCAAAGAGAGCTGAAAGTCAGGGGACAAAGGTCCACATTTAAAAAGCTAGAAGCCCCAGGCCAGATGATTTTGCTGATGAATTCTACCAAACATTTAAAGAAGAACTAATACCAGTCCTTTTCAAACTCTTCCAAAAAATTAAAAGAGGAGGGAACACTCCCAAATTTATTTTAGGAAACCAGCATTGCCCTGATACCAAAGTCAGCTAAGGATGATACACGAAAACTACAGGCCAATATCCCTGATGAATACAGATGCAAAAATTCTCAACCAAATATTAGCAAAGTGAATTCAATAGCTCATTAAAGGGATCATACACCATGATCCAGTGGGATTTACCCCTGAGATGCCAGGATGGTTTAACATATGCAAATCAATAAATGTGACATACCACATTAATAGAAAGATAAAAATCATATGAGCGTCTCAATAGATGCAGGACAAGCATTTGACAAAATACCACATCCTTTCATGATAAAGACAAAAAAAATAAAACTAGGCACAGGAGGACTATAACTCAACATAACAAAGGTCAGATAATTGCAAACCCACAGCTGACTTCATACTCAATGGTGAAAGATTGAAAACTTTTCCTCTAAGATCAGGAACAAGATAAGGATGCCCACTCCAACCACTCCCATGAAGCCTAAATGAGAGCACAGCCCTTAGGAAAAAAGAAAAAAGAATAAAAGGCCTTCAAATCAGATGGGGGAAGTAAATTTATCTTTGTTTGCAGGTGACATGTTTTTATTTTATTTATTTTTACCTTATTTTTTCAAAGATTTTATTTTTTTCTGTTTTTTTTTTTAAATTAACATAAGTGTATTATTTGCCCTGGGGTACAGGTCTGTGAATCGTCAGGCTTACACACGTCACAGCATGCACCACAGCACATACCTCCCCAAAGATTTTATTTTTAACCAATCTCTACACCCAGAGTGGGGCTTGAACTTACAACTGCAAGATCAGGAGTCACGTGCTTCAACTGAGCCAGCCAGGTGCTCCAATGACGTGATTTTATATACAGAAAATGCTAACAACTCCACCAAAAAACGATTAGAACTAATCCCCAAATTTGATAGTTAGAGCATACAAAATCAACATACAGAAATTAGGTGAGTTTCTCCTCACTGACAAATGATCTTTAACGGAAATAAAACTGCATTTGCAATTGCATAAAAAAAAATCAAGGATTAAGTTCAACAAAGGAGATAAGAGACCTGTACGCTGCAAACTACAAGACTTTGATGACAGAAACTGAACAAGACACAGATAAATGACGAGATATTCTGTGGTTATGAACAGGAAGAATCAGAACTGTATAGAGTCTATCCTACCCAGAGCCATCTATGGATTCAGTGCAAGCCCTATCAAAATTCCATGGCATTTTTCACAGGAATAGAAAAGATCACCCTATAATGTGTATGGGACCACAAAAGATCCTGAATGGTCAAAGCCATCCTGAGAAGGATAGATATAAGGGAACACTAACATTTTTGTTAGCAACTTTTCTTCAAGTCTAAGGTTAGTTAACAATGAAAAGTTAAAATTATAAAAGAAGGGGAAGAACAATGATGTTTCACAAAGTTGACAGTTTGGCATGGGAGAGACAAGGTCTCCTGGGGGTGGGGGGTGGTAGTGGTTGTGGAGAGAGAGAGAGAGAGAGAGAGTGTGTATGTGTGTGTGTGTTTCCACCTAGGCTGTGTACCTCCGGGACCTACCTGCAGGCAAAGCGGAGGAGGGGGTAGGGGGAGACACACTCAGTGGGGCAGGATGTCATTCCCACTACAAGGCTCCTCCCCATGGGATGTCCGCGCCTCAGCACCAATGCAGCTTGCCGCTTGGGTTCCCACGCTGGGCTCAGGCCGCTGCTGGGAAGCAGACACCTGTCCCGCTGGGGTTCTGCTTTCAGTCGTCCTTCCCATCTGTTTGCTGCCTGGCATGGGCCTCTGCTTGGCGCCTGCGCTGCTGCTGCTGCTGCTGCAGCTGCTGGGTGAGTGGTTGCCTCCTCCCGAAGACCCCTCACCTCTGGCCTCTCTGCTTGATCTTCAGGGACAGAGTAAGGGGGCAAGAGGACTGGAAAAAGAGGTCTGGAAAAAAAAAAAAACACAACCGTAGTGCAGGGCACGGGCAGGAGACCTGCATATGGGATGTGCCTACGCCGTGCCACCTGCCACTCCCCACCTCCAAGTCCCATCTTGGTACCTGGTCCCAGAGACTTTCTTTTTCTTCTTGGGTCCCTTCTCCCACCTCTCTTACCCTTCTCCCATCTTCAGTCTTGGAGCTTCACACTCATTCCTTGGTGCCACGCATCTGCTATTCTACCTGCTTGACTTCCCCTTTCCCAGCTGGGGCATCCCGGAGGGAGCCGTCACTTGGCCGGGTGGAGCCGGGTGGGGAGAATAGAATCTGACAATGGTATAAGGCCAAGGAGATACTGGAGCTGAGATGCGCTGTTCTGAGGGTAAAGATGAGGCAAGGGTACTCCTAGCAGAGGGGAAATCTGTAAGCAAAGGAGCAGAGGTGGGACCAAGACCTTAGGTGACACTAAGTGCTGCTGTGTGTGGCTGAAGCTGGGCATGTGAGGGGTTTGGCTGGGACAGAAGGGTAGAGTTTGCTGCTCCTGGAGTCCTGGAGGAGGAGGGGAGGGGAGGGGAGGGGAGGGTTGGGGAGGGTTGGGTTCCCCTCTCTCCTGCCTACCCTCTCCACATACCTACTCATTCTAAGCCCTTGGTATCTGTTCATCCTACCTGCGGAATAGACATGCTGCAGCCACACGGAGAGTCACTGTGGCTCCTGCCATCCAATCCATGGATCCTGAAAGAGGGGGCCAGGGCCAGATGGGGACCCTGCTCCCAGACCTGAAACAGGAGTCACCTCCCTGCACACACTCAGTGAGAAGGATGGGGGGCCAGACTGGAAAACTTGCCCATGAGGGTAGCGCTTCCAGGGGCTGAGAGTACAGAGAGGGGCAGCGGAAGTCTGGTTTTGGTGACCCAGGTCCTAGGAAGGGGCTGCCAAGTCCCTTCCTATGAGACCCTCGCCTGGGCCCCAGAAGACTGCCACCTGTCATGGACTATTGGGCCTTGTGGCTAAGGTCAGAGACCTGTGGCCTGACCAGAGGGTCTTCCCTGGAATTCACAACCTGGCAGCCTAGTCTAAATGGGCCCTCTGCAGCCCAGAATCCTTTCAGGGAATCCCTCTTTTGCTTGGCTGGTAGAGAGTGGAGGGGCCAGGAGACACCAGAGATGGGCCACATGGGAGATGGATGAGAAGGGAGCATCAGAAGGGAATGGAAGGGCAAGACGGTAAGGGGCAGAAGGAGGCACCTGAGAAGGTATGGAAGGTGGGAGACCCAGAAACCAATAGGGAGGAGAAGAAAGGAAGAAAGCTCAGCTGTCCCAGCGTGTCAAAAGAGAAAGAGGAGGAGCCACTGTCCTCAACCCATTTCTGATAAATGCCCATTAGCCAAGTCCCCAGAAGCCTTGCTCTGTTTCCCACGTCAGCTGGGGCCTAGGAGAGTGGCAGGAGCCCCGCGGACCCCTCTTCGAACGGGTGTGGCCGTTCTGCGGAATGAGTGGTGCCTGGGGAGGGTAGGCTTCACCGTCTGGGGGAGGCCGGGCCGAGTCTCGGTGCGCCCGACCCACCCGTGACGTGTTGCAGGACTCCCCAGAGCCAGGGGCCGCCCGTCCCCGCGACAGAGGGGCGGTCAATGCCAGCCGGTCACGCCTTGGAGCCACACTCTGCGCTCCTCCGATTCCGCGCGCCCCGCGCCTTCAGAGGGCGTGGCCGGGGGACGCGGGGGAAGCGCGCTGGTAAGGCTCCCCGAGAACTGCAGCTGCCCGCCGCTCCCTCAGGGTCACCTGGCTCGGCCGGACGGAACCGATGCCTGGACGCGGCCGAGGCGTGTACGGCGGACGCGCGGTGCGAGCGGCTGCGCACCGAGTACGTGGCTCAGTGCTTGGGTCGGGTCGGGGCCGGAGGCTGCCCCCGCGCCCGCTGCCGCCGCGCCCTGCGCCGCTTCTTCGCCCGCGGGCCTCCCGCGCTCACCCACGCGCTGCTCTTCTGCCCGTGCGCCACCGCCGCGTGCGCCGAGCGCCGGCGCCAGACCTTCGTGCCAGCCTGCGCCTTCGCGGGGCCCGGGCCAGCGCCGCCCTCCTGCCTCGCACCCTTAGACGCCTGCGAACACAGCCGGATCTGCCGGTGAGGAGGGGGGTGGGGCTACGTGGGATGGGGCGGAGGCGAGGCGGGGCGGTGGGGCAGGTGTGAACGGGCTGTGGGGGCTGGCCGGGAGGAGACTGGGTGGGAGGGACTGGGCAGGGCCTCCCGCTCACCCTCCCGCCGTGGCACCGCGCAGGCCCCGCCTCCTGGCCTTCCAGGCCTCCTGCTCGCCCGCCCCCAGCGCCCCCGACGGCTGCCTGCTGGATGAGGCCCCCAGCTGCCTGCGTGCCTACGCAGGCCTCGTGGGTACGCACTGCCGGGATCCGGGCGCCGACTGGGGTTCTCCCGAAGATGCCTCTGCCTGGGTGGGCCGATTACTCAGTCCTGGAGTCCCCAGCAGGCACCGCCGTCACTCCCAACTATGTGGACAACGCGAGCGCGCGCGTGGCGCCTTGGTGCGACTGCGGAGCCAGCGGAAACCGGCGTGAGGAGTGCGAAGACTTCCGGGGGCTCTTCACCAGGAACCGCTGCTTGGGTGAGGGGCCCGGACGGGGCGGCGATGACCGCTCCTTCCCAGTTTCGGGCTGGCGGGAGCTTATTTTAGCGGTGAGGAAACTGAGGCTATTTGCTGCAGCCATGCAAGTGCACACCGTCTGTGCTGTCCACCTGCCCCGCAAGAAATACGCGCCCAGTTATCCCCAGAGACCAGGTCACAGACCAAAGCAGGATCTTAGGGATGTCTAGGCTGGTGACCCTGCAGGCGGGTAGGGGTGGGAGGAAACAGTCAAAACAAGTTTCCGAGTTCCTGGAATGGAACCAGGTGAAATTCCTGCCAGCGCCACTTCTGACGTGGTCCCACGCCCAGGTGATCTTGCTTTTTGGGTCTGATTCTGCCACTCACCCGCCCAGAGTTAGCCAACTCCTCTAAGCCTTTTGTGCCCATCTGTAGTATGGGGGTGGTAATCGTCACCCTTCCCTGTGAGGATGACAATTTGGAAGGCCTTGTCATGCACCTTCCATTCCAGAAGCCAATCCTTGCAGATCTCCTATCTTCCCAACCCACTGCAGGAAACCAGAGGTCTCTGTTTGTCCCAGAGGACCTGGGCCTGGTGCTGAGGTTTCCCAGCCTAGCCCATCCTGGCCCCCTTCCTCCATAGATGGTGCCATACAGGCCTTTGACAGTGGGTGGTCTCCAATCCTGAAGAACCAGCCAGATGTCCGCCAGGACCCTGAGCACAGCCTCCTGCAAGTAGGTGTAGAGAGGGGATGGTAAGCTGCCAGCCCCTGGCCTGGCTCCTTCCACACACTTCCAATCCAGGTGGGCTTGGATGGAGGCATGAATGGCCTGGGCTGGAGGTGGTGGAGGCATAGAGTAGAACCCAGCTTCTACCTCAAGTGCACATTCTGGTCCCACCCCTAAGGTGTCCTCCGCAGATGGGCTCCTGGTGGGGGAATCTCTGCTTTCCATGCTGTTTGTCTTGGCTCTGCAGCCCCTGCTCTGACTAGGACAACAACAACAACAACCAACAACAACCTTGGACAACAACATCATACTGACAGCCATACTGCCTGGGATATAGGGCCCCATCTGCACCCTCTTGCCCCCTGAAAGTGGACTGGCTTGCCTCCCAAGCTGACTCCAGTGCTCTTGCACTGCTGTTCTTTTTAGGTCTGGACACCCTGTGTGCCTGTCCCCTAGAGTGAGGGATTTGGGGCTGAGGGCCCGATGCAAAGCCCCTAGTTTCCCTTTCAGTGGGTTTCTTGGTTGTAGGTCCTTCTGTCCACTGACCTTGGAACAGTCAGCTTCTCCTACAGGGTAGGGATGGGAGGTGGTCACCTTTTTAGCTAAGGCCTCAGTGGGGCCCCAGATCACCTACAAGTCAGAAACCATCCAAATTCCAAGAATTTTAAGAGATTTTTACCTGCTTCCCTGAAGAGAACATACCCTAAGGAGTACATCTGGACAGACTTACAGGTAAACTTTTTTTTTTTTTTAACACTGCAGCCTTTCATGGCACCTTCCTAGGGAGGCACCACCTGTCATGATATCCACCTAGGCCCCATCGACTAATGTTATTAAGGTTCTTCCCAACCATGATATGCTCCTTAGTGGGCACCACCTGGAGTGAGATTCCAGTCCCCTGCATTGCACTGGTCATGTCGCCATCTTCCCTGTGGTTTAACCTAGCACTATGAATGGCAACCATAGCTCAATAAACCTGTATGCACTGAAACTGGCCTTGCTTTCCTGTGATCTGTCCTGGGATCCCGGAGACCAAGTCTGCTACAGACTGCTGTCCCTCTGCGGGCCTATGAGACCTCAGATGGTATCAGAACCACTATTAGATTCTAGTGGCAGAGATTTCTGTTGCTTTGTCTTCTCTGCTAGTACTCGGATTCAGGAACTATGCTTCCCAGCCTCCCTTGCAGCCAGGAGGTGGTTATGGAACACAGTCCTGGTCATAAGTGGAAGTCACAGATGAGGCTTCCAGGAGAGTTCTTGAAACAGGAGCAGACTTGTTGACTGGACCCCTCAGGCTTTAGCCTTCTCTCCCTTCTTCTTGCCCAGAACTTGGTGGCCATGTCTGGGCATGTGGGAGCCATTTTGAAAACGGAATCACATGATATTGTGGAGCCACTGTCCCAGCCCCCATCTGCCTCCCGCTGGACTCTTCATTGTATGAGAGAAATAATACCTTTAGTTTGTTGAAGCCAGTTTCTCCAAAACATCTGTCATTTGCAGCTAAATACAGTTTCTGATTGTTCCACAATCACTTCCAGGGTGCCAATGAGCCCTGGGATCACTTAGGATCAGTGTACACAGAGCCCAGGCCTGACAGACACTTTAGAGTGGTGGTCATTTTGTCATTGTTGTTGTTGTTGTTTATTTCCGTACATTCTGCCTGCTTCTGTCCATGTGGAGAGTCGAACTCTTTCCTGGAGTCCAAGGAAGTGTCTCATTAGGTTTTCACAAGCACTTGTGTGTGGCCAGTGTGGGTGAGGGTGTGCCAGGGGCATTGTGTTGATCTGCGGTCCTGCGAAAGTGTTCGGGGAGGAGAAGGCAGAATGGTGGGGGCCACGTATGAAGTCTTCTGCCCGCTTCCTTCTTTCTCAAGAGCTTGGAGACACTGATGAGTGAAGGGTTAAAGAGTCTCTGAGTCGCTGCGTCTGAAAGCTGGTTGAGGCTGTCAGGGGCCGTGAAACCCATGTGGGCCGTGTTGTTGGTACCTTGCTCAGAGACCAATCTGGGCAGGTTGGGTGCCCACCACACCAGGTTGGGTGCTCGGGAGGTTGGGTGCTGACACAGCTCAGAGCTGCCCCCCACTCTAGAAGAAATGCCTGTAAAGTTCTCTGCTCCTGAGGTAGACTGCAGTCATGGGGCAGAGGGACGCTCCTCTACACTGTTTGTGCTCCCGAGCTCCTTGTGGGATTGGGCTAAAGCTAGATCCCAGCTGAGACCACAGCCTCACCTAGCACACCTTCCCCTGCCTGCTCCTGCCTCCCTCAGAGGTTCCCCTGAGGGCACTCCCTCTCCTAAACCATGGCCTGTGAATTCCTGTCTTGGGCTCAATTTCTGGAGAACCTGACCTTAGACCAAAGCTTCAATGCAGATCACACCCAAGCCCAGGCCTGGGGCTGTCCTGACCAGAACAAGAGCCACTGGCTCTGAGACTCTCTATTTAGCACTCAGAGCAAACCCACAGACACCACATACGGCGGCAATCCACCAGCCTTGCAACTGCAGCCAGTAATCGCCTCGGAACCCAGCCCCAATCCGACCTGCTGGGATATGCCCCTGGGCAGCCCGGGCTTCCGGCACAGCTGTGTTCAGGGTTCAAGTGATGGTGCCCCGTTGGCCTATCCATGGCTTCCCTCCGTGGCCATGAAGGCTCTCCCTGCAGGATGCGTTAGAGTGTCATCTGCAGCTGCAGACTGTGGTCTCTCCTTTTAGGGATCTCTGCAGAGAAAGGCTCCTCTCGTTCCCATCATCCATGAACAGAGGCAGGACCCGGGGAGGCCCACTGCGGGTTTTAAGCCTTTACCAGGCAGCCCGCAAAGATCACACGGAATGGGAAGGGCAGTTCTCCAGAGGAAGAGAAGAAGGTGTGCTGGGCAGGGGGAAGCTCAGAGTCCAGCCTCCTCTCACTTCACGAAGAAGGAATGTTCTTGACTCTCTTCACCTGCATGGGAATGGACACCTGTGTGTGGGCTGGGGAGAAATAGACTGTTTATGTGTGCTGGGAGCTGCAACGTGGAAAGCTGCCCACCATGATGGCGCAGTGGCCCAGATGAATTCCGTATCTTCTAAATGACGGGCCACGTGTATGAGTGTGTTTAATTCTAGCACTACATTTTTAAAAAGTTGTTTACTTATTTAAGGAATCTCTATACCCCAAGTGGGGCTCAAACTCACAACCCCAAGATCAAGGGTTGCGTGTTCTACCCACCGAGCCAGCCAGGCGCTCCCATCACTTCATTTTTCTTACTCCAATAATTAGAGTAAATTATACCTTTTGAAAGATTATGAACATGAAAAAAGAGCAGAACCTTGTAGAAATCAGTGGCCCTCTTCCAACAGCAGCTGGCGGTCTCCCTTCGGTAGTTCTCTCCAACTCGGGCTCGGGCTTTAACGAAATGGCGTCGCTTTATCATCAGACAGTGTGTCGTGGGAAGGAGGCTTCCTTGTTGGGAGCAGGGGAAAAGGAACGGTCTCAGGACTCCTGCTGCCTGGCTCTCTGTTCTTCTCCCACGTGAACATTCCCACGTGGGAGGCTTAGGGCTATTCGGAGTGAGGACCCGGGCAGCTTTGAAGACAGAAGCCAAGAGGAGGGGGGACCAGGCACCATGATGTACAGAGGCCACCATCTGGCCACCCCTGGACCCCCTGACTTTCCAGGGGTTTTGTTACTGGAATGGGCTGAATGGGGGCCCCAAAGCTATGTCCACATCCTAAGCCCTGGAACCCAGGACTGTTACCTTAGATGCCCGCAAAAGAGTAAACATTAACTAATACAGCAAAAGATGTGATTAAGGGGGCGCCTGGGTGGCTCAGTGGTTTAAGCCTCTGCCTTCAGCTCAGGTCATGATCTCAGGGTCCTGGGATCGAGCCCCACGTCGGGCTCTCTGCTCAGCGGGGAGTCTGCTTCCCCCTCTCTCTCTGCTTGCCTCTCTGCCTACTGTGATCTTCTCTGTCTATCAAATAAATAAATAAAAATCTTAAAAAAAAAAAAAAAGATGTGATTAAGAATCTGGACAGGAGGGGCTTGGATTATCTGAGTGGGCCCTAAATGCAGTCACATGCATCCTTATAAGAGAGGCAGGGGGAGACTGGATAGACGATGTGAAGACAGAGCAGAGCTAGGAGAGCCAGCAGCCACCAGAAGTAGAAGGGGCTGGGAATGGGTTCTCCCCAGAGTTCCTGGAGGGGCTGGGGACCTGTCAACACTGAGATTCCAGACTTTTGGCCTCCAGAACTGTGAGAATGAAATTATGTTTAAGCCCCCAAGGTTCCCAAAGGTTGGAGAATTTGTTACAGCAGCCCCCAGGAAACCAAGAGTCGTCAGAGTTCATTTTCCATCACTTCTACCTGAAGAGGTCTGCCTTATACATGGTGTTCAATCTGGTCAGACGCCTCAAGGCTGAGTCCTGCTGTGGCCCTCATGACCAGGAATGGCTCCTGTTCTGTTGGTCCACATCTGAGCGCTGGCCTCTGTGTCCTTCCAGATAGCCCACTGGTAGTCTCTCGCGCGTGCCCTCGGGGAGACTGTGGCCCTGGCGTCATCCCCGTGACTGGGCCTCTGCTAGCTGCTGTCGACACTGAGCCTCTAGCTGGCAGGTGACTGGGGGAGGGGGTCAGGCAGAAGGGCAGGTGCTAGAAGCATTCATGGATTTATTGGTGGAAACTTCACGGCTCATGAATGTCCACTCTGGCTTGGGGCCCGTTTTCTAAGTGCAAGGGTGATAGGGAATCTGTTTGTTGTCCCCGTCCTGCCCTCTCAGCCCCCTGGCTGTCAGGCAGGGCCAAACTCCCATCAGCAGCTCACTTTTAGAGGACGTGTGGACATTGTTAGCTTAGATTTCCAGAGTGGCAGGAGGACGGGGGCCATGTGGGGTTTCAGGAGACATCCCCCAGCTGCATGGCAACTTGCCAATGAGCCCGGCATGTGTGTGACAGGAGACAGAGCCAAGGCCATTCTGCTGGCCCACAGGCCCTGGAAGGCCCGAGTTGAAGAGTGTTTCGGGAAGCTGCTCTGCCAAGAACATGTTACCCCACCCTCAAAGGAGCCTCCAGTCCGAGGCAGACGATCCAGAGAGAACAATTAAGATGAGCATACACCAGAGCAAAATACACAACCTCAGAAGCTGAGCCCTCAAGGGGTCAGGATTAAGCAAACGAGGAAGGGCCTACTGGGTGTGCAAATGGACCCTGAGGTGTGCAAATGGACCCTCGTACCCATTACCTCCCTACCCCCTACAACCCAGCTCCCCGTATGGGATGTCAGAACGTTGCATATGGTCAGCAGGTCTTCCGGTCTGGTCCCTTTCTTGTGATGACACAGGATGGGAGAGAATTCCCATCACTAACATGGGGCAGCAGGGTGTGTCTGCTCATACCCAACTCGCCCGCGTGTGTGGGTGGGGCTGGGGAATCAGACACCAGGAAGGACAGTGCCATTGGTGACAGCATTTTCCAAAATGATGACCAGTTCTGGGTGTAGTTCTGAAGAAAAAATTTGGCCTTCCTCCGATTTACACCATAGCTGCCTTTCTGGAAAACTGGCTCTCACTCCAGCTCTCAGATCCTTGTGTTTGAAATGGGGTTGGGTTCCACACTTAAATAATTAGGAAGCGATGTTCTCATCTATACAAATACCCAGCAAGATGTTTTAAAATCGAGTGGGAGGTGGGTCAGTTCTTGGTTGGGTGGAACAATCGTGGGTGTCACAGAATGACCATCTTCAGGCTCACCCACTAAATCGCAGCAGCTCCTCCCCATGCAATGCAATAACCAAATGGCCCCTACCTGTTCCCCAGTTGTCCCAAGATGGGGCACTAAAGAACTATGCCCTACAGGCCTGGGCCCGGCCCAACTCCCGACACTGCTAGGGTAACCCACTTTGTTTTAGCCACTCTGGCTGCTTTGGACCAGCTCAGACCAGCAGGCATGCCCTACCTCTAGGCCTTTGCACCTGCTGCCCCTCCATTTCTGATTTCCCTTGTTCCGAACATCCATGTGCCAGCTCCTACCTCTATTCAGCTGTCACCTGTCAGGATGGCCCTCCCCTGCCCCACTGAGTAAAGGAGCCACCCTTCCCGCATTTTCTGCCCCCCCACATCTTCTGCCCCCTACTGCATCTGTACTTTCACAGAACTTACCATCTGACATCGTACCCATTACCTGTCTCCCTAACTGCCTTGTAGACTCCATGAGGACAGGGATTTTTGTCTGTTCCGTTCACTGAATTCCCTGGTCCTGAAGGACACGCTCATGCAGGAAGGAGGAGGACAGCAGACGTGCAGCGATTCGGAACTCCTTTGGGGCCCTGCGTCGTGCGCCCTTAGACACAGCCTGTACAACCATCTCTAGCCTGCGCGTGGTTCTAATGGAGGCTTCCTCAGCAGGCACAGCGTTGGTTGGTTACCTTTTTAAAGGTCAGACTAATGGTTTCTTTGGCAACATCATTCCCTCCAAAACCTATACTTTTTTTTTTTTAAAGATTTATTTTAGAGAAAGCAAGCAGGGGGAGGGGCAGAGAGGAGAAAGAGAGAGAGAGAAAGAGAGAAACAGACTCCTGGTTGAGCACAGAGCCTGACTCGGGCCTCGATCTCACTATCCTGAGATCATAAGCTGAGCTGAAATCAAGAGTCAGATAGATACTTAACTGACTGAGCCATCCAGGAGTCCCCCAAACCTACACTTTAAAAAAAAAAAAAAAGACTTTATTTGCCAGAGACAGCGAGAGAGGGAACACAAGCAGGGGGAGTGGGAGAGGGAGAAGCAGGCTTGAGTGGGGAGCCCAATGCAGGCCCCCATCTCAGGATCCTGGGATCATGACCTGAGCTGAAGGCAGATGCTTAACGACTGAGCCATTCAGCCTCTCACCGCCCTCCCCCCACACACACCCTTTTTTATTTATTTCCCAGGCAGGTCTAGGGTCAGTGATGACATTCCTGATTCTTTCCTGGACGCCATTCTGAAATTGGCTTTATAGCTTTGCTTCCTTCTGGTCTCTCCCTCAAGATGCTGGCTTTGAGGTTCTGAGTCCCAGGCAGGAACACCACACCCTTCACCTTCTCACCCTGGGAGGACAAGGCTTATTGGATCTTGGTGGATCGTGAGCGCCTCTTAGTGTTTGGAGACCAGAAGCAAGAGGAGTTGGCTTTTTCCAGCTCTGCGGGACCCTGGATTTCAGGGTCCCTTTCCCTTCAGCTTGTAAAGTGGCTAATTCCTTCTGGAAGTCAACTCCTCCTTGTGGCGCCTTGCCGAGAACAGCCGATAATGATCAATGCATGCCACATTCTGGGGCTGTTTCTTCTCTTTTCCTTTCTTTCTTTCTTTCTTTCTTTTCTTTTCTTTTCTTCTTCTTTTTTTAAATCTTTTTAGACCGTCTTCCCTCTGAGCTAAAAAGTCAGCAGACACATAGGTTGCTTTCCAAGTTGTCGAGCTGGAACAGCCTACCAGATGTTTTGCCCCTGCCTGTCAGGGATCCCAGCTGCTCTGCTGCTGCCATCTGTTTGCTCCCTGCCTACCACCTGGCCACAACCGAGGGCAAAGCCCTGCGTTGTAGGTTTCCGTGATGGTTGCGCTGAGCTTCAGGGCACCAATCTGTATAGCGGGAGTAAGAAAAGCCACTTGTTGTAACAAAGCCCCAAATCCCAAATCTCAGTGAGTCGATTAGAGTAGAAGTTTCCTTTCAGTGCTGCAAAGATCGGCATACAGCTCTTGCTGAGCGGGTGACTTACCTCTAATTGGTGACTCAGGGACCCACACGCTTTCCAACCTCTTTGGCACCTGACCTCCAGGGAGCCCCCTGTGGGAGCACTGCATGGGCCAAGTTTGGAACTGGTGTCCATCACTTCTTCCAACATTTCTTTAGCCACAGCTCACTTTATGGCCCCCCACCTAACCTGTGGGTTCAACGGCAAATTCTTTTCTTTTTTTAAATTTTTATTAACATATAATGTATTATTTGCTCCAGGGGTACAGGTCTGTGAATCATCAGGCTCACACACTTCACAGCACTCACCATAGCACATACCCTCCCCAATGTCCATAACCCAGTCACCCTATCTCTGCCTGTCCCTGGCGTTAGGGATCCAGCCACCATATCCCTGAGTTTGTTTTTTGAGATTAAGAGTCTCCTATGGTTTGTCTCCCTCCTGATCCCATCTTCTTTCATTTTTTCCCTCCCTACCCCCTACAACTCTCCGCCCTGCCTCTCAAATTCCTCGTGTCCGGGAAATCATATGATAATTGTCTTTTGCTCAGCATAACGCCCTCTGGTTCCATCCACATCATTGCAAATGGCAAGATTTCACTTCTTTTGATGGCTGCATAGCATTCCATTGTGTGTGTGTATATATATATATACACATACACACCCCACATCTTCTTTATCCATTCATCTGTTGATGGACATCTAGGTTCTTTCCATAGTTTGGCTATCGTGGACATTGCTGCTATAAATATTCCCAAAGGCAAATTCTAAAAGGTTTGGTGAACACAGGGCGTTGTCTCTGCTACAAACCACACACTCACAGATCTTCATCCTGTCCTAAGCAATTGGTGGCTCCCATGGCCCTTCCCCCTGAACAGTTTCATGGTCTTCTCCACCCTAGCAATGGCCACCAGTCCAACCATTTACCTCCCCAGCCCAGTCCCATGCGCTGGTGGGCCAGAGGGACTTAATGCCTCAATCTCCCTCCCCTACAGGAACCACAGCATTTCCTTGTTTCCTCTTCAGTTCTCAATTCCTCTCAAGCTGATCTTCCTTCTAGGACTCCTGCCCTCCATACCAGGGTGCCCAAGTGTACTGTTCTGACCCTGTTCCACGCATAGGAGCTACACCCCCGGACACAGCTCTCTGGGTGGGAAGAACATTGGAAACATCCCAGGACATGCCATGGCCGTGGAGTACTTGACCTGTCAGCACACCTGAGATTGAGCAGTCTGGAAAACCTAAACATTCAGGAACTTGTGAGAGAACGAGAAAGTCAAAGACCAAGGGCAGCTGCGGTGGCTTGGGCCTCGGCCTGGACTGTTCCCCACCCCTGTCGGCCCCCACTCTGGGAACCCTCCCCACACCAGGGCAGAGCTGCTCTTACACGGCTCTCTCTCCCCAGCACAGTCATTTCAAGGGCAACGCTGGCTACAGTGGGGACACTGGGAGTCTGCTCACAGGCTGCGCAGGGCTCCCTGTACCCCTGACTCCAAAAGGTAGCCAAGGGGCCCACCCTGCTGGTTTTATACCTTGACCGTCACTGAATGCCAAGGGCTTTCTCTTAGACAGTCTGAAAACTGGTGACCATTTTAAGCATTTCCCCCCTTTTTGTAAGGTTTTAATGATCAAACTGTAAAAATAAAGGAAGAGAAAGCAAAACAAAAAATCAAAATTCAACGCTCGGAGCAACAACCACATTTTTACCAGATCTACTTTTATTTCAGAAGGAAGTTTGTATTATAGTATTTACTTTTGTTTATATACAAGTTCTTCACATTTGTGTTTAAAATGCACAGACCTCCCTTAATTCTCTTGTTCCTGCTTAAATTAGCTGTTATTTTACAATACAAAAAATACCAAAAAATTGCAGTCCTAAATGTATGTATAACACCCACAGTCCCCAGCAATGAAATAGTTTACAATACTTACTCCATATTTACATGAGTGCAAGAGATGCTAAATTATACATATTAACAAACTAAGCTTGAATCCAAACCAAAAGTAAAAACAAAAACAAAAACCGTAAATACCTATAAAACAAAAACATTTCCAGAGCCAGAATTAATTCAACGAAACAGGCTTCACTAGTGTTTAGAATGTTTTGTGCACAAATTTCAGTTACTGAAAGTCAATTCCATTATTGCCTTTGAAAGAGAAGGCGCCAGTTCTCTCCACTCCAGACCATCTCCCTGCAGGTAAGGGTGTTTAGGAGTTTGGATGATTCCGGGAAAATGTCTCTCGGCAGGCCTGCCGTCACGGTGATTTTTATGATTGGAGCCAAGTTTGGTAAATTGGGCTCACATTTCAGACTGAGAACTGGCGCTTGGCCCAAGGACAGAACTTCTGCCTTCCTGGGTCTGTCCTCAGGGCGGCCAATTCTCACAGAAACCACCAAGAGAAAAGTTCTCCTGGGATGAGAGGCGCCGAGTTGGGTTTTGCTGTCATTCCAAAGAGCTTTCCATCTTGGTCACTGCCCTTTGCGTTAGCTTAGGTTGTTAGTAAGTGCTTAGTGAGTATTCATTGAGGGTGTGGATGGTTGAAAGAAACTAAAGGATCCAGGGTGTTCTCGAAAAATGATACCAGCACCCAAGGAAGTGAACCCCCAACCGCTCCTCAGATACACTCCGTTGAACCGAAGGAGTGAGGTGCACTGAAAAGGTCCCATGTCTTTTTTCTTCTTGTAAGCTCGCCCCAGACCTCCCAGTGAGTATCCCATCGGGAGCTTCAGGCCCGATGTTCTGCTGTTTCCTGCCCAGGGCGGTTCTCCCTCCAGGTTGGCTCAGGGAGTACCTATGGTTTGCCTTCTCGCTACATCTCCTCCCATCTCTTAGAGGTGATCTCACAGGGAACGCAGACTTCTCCGCAAACTCTAAGAGGACGAGTGGGAGATGGCCAGGCGGCCAGGCTGTGCGCGCTTCTCCGGGAGGAAACGGAGCTATCCATCAGCGAACTAGCCACCCTCCTCCCACCCCCGGTTTTCAGCACTGGGAATCACCCTCCTAGGAAACGGTCGTTCAAATTGTGGACCTAACGGAACAAAAGGCAGCCTGGAAAATCCCTTTCTAGAAAATCTGATAGGGTCGTTGAACTGAGAGACTAAGAGAAACGCTTCTCAGGACAAGACTGGTCATCCCTGGCCAGACACAGCACCAAGAGGCTAACAGATTCATGACTCCCTTGCAGAGCCAGCAGTGGTTGACAGCAACAGGCCCACCGCCTTTGATGCTCCTCACATAACGCTGTTTGAATGGGCTCCAGGCCTGATTTCTCCTTTGTGTACTGACGGACGATTTCTGTTTTAGAATCAACCGATTCGTACCAGATGCATCTGGACACACTAGCATGATGGGGATGCCTCCCCCCCCGCCCCCCGGTTTTGTTATCAATGTATCAGGGCCCAACGAGAGGACTTCTTCAGACCTGGATATCGGTATGTGGCACAAAAACATATCAGGTAAAACTCAGACACCGTTACATTTAATAAAAATAACATTAACATAGTTTTCTGTTTTATGTACACTCTGAAAGTCTGAACATTCTGGACACTACTGTATAATTATGTACAAGTGCAACATCAATGTTTTCATGACTATTTTAACTTATATACAGGCTCTCCTGTGACACGCAGCCGTCTCTCTGAAGTTCCAGATGATTCCCTCTGGGTAACTGGCTCCTAAGCCGAGGGCCTCCTTCTCCTGCCACTCCCTTCCTCTGGCCTGAGCCCCGAGGAAGCTGTTTGCCATTGGCTGCAGAGGATAAGCAGGTGGATTCAGCTGTTTCTCCACTGTTGGAGCATAAGTAAACATCACTTGCTCCTTTTTCCTTCCTTTTTAAAAATAAACTATCTTTTAGGAAAAAAACAACAACAAACCAGGTGGCTATGGGACACGGTGCATGTTATTTCAAGGCCTGGGAACCCATGGGGAAGAGACTTCTTTGGCCAAAGAAATACTGGTCCTTTGAACAAACAAGGATTTTTCCTTGTGGGCGTTCCTTCTCCAGCGGCCTCCCTCTCTCTGCCAAGAGGCCTCATGGCAATTACAGGGGGAAGGCGCCAGTCGGCGACAGGCTCTCTGTGGGTGCCGTGATGTGGAGCAGGGGTGTGGGAAGCTTGGAAGAGAAGGGGTCTTATCTAGAATTGTCTGCTCTTTGCCAATGATGTGTAAAAGCAGCTTTTTGAGAGGAGAGTCTCCAAGTAGAGGTGTTTTGTGCATCAGATAGTGTTTTAGGGTTCAACTTCCATGGAAACATCTTTCCAGGAAACTCTTCATGGGTGAGGGGTTGGTGCTGGGAAAGAGACAGCACTCCTACTCTAGGCACTGCATTTAAAGGTGAAATGCTGCAGTCTTTGCTCTTTCGAGGTATTAATTTCTCCAAACTCACAAACGAGTGTGGTCATCTAGAGATCCATCCCTATGGGATAATGCCAGAGAACCCAAGTTTTGAAGTGAAAGGGAGACCTGGGGAGGCTGCCGCATAATGCCAGAATCCAGAGCACCATACACAGGGACCCCACAACCCGCAGGCAGCGGGCTGCGGAGAAGAGCAAGACCGCCCTGCCCAACTTCAGTGTGGTCACTTTCCACATGGCATGGTTATTCCGCCTCATCCATTTTCTCCATGTGCTTTTCATCCTTCTCGGTGGTCACTGCCCTGCCCACAGCCAGCACCCAGGGCTGGGAAGGTGGATGCGGGTGCCAAGCTGAGCCTCTCCTGGAGGAGAGCGGGCAAACCAAACCGTTCCAGGTCCTTGTCCAGGCTCTGGCCATGCAGTTCCACCCGCAGCCTGAGGATGACCCAGCAACTCAGGGCAGGCTACAGGGCACACTGCTGCTCTGACGCAGGAATCCCAAGCGCTGGCATGCTCTTTTCTGCCCAAGAGAGACACGTGACATGGACGAGTCCCTTCCTCAGTGGTGTCCTGGCAGGAGCGGCCAGAAGGACTGGAGCCAATGTCAGGCCTAGAGTGGAGGGCGGGGGGCAGGGGGCACAAGAGGACCACACCTTATTTAGTGCTCGTGTCTTTTGACAGCAACATCAGCAGGAGCTTTCACAGTTTGGTCATTTCTGCTTTCCTCTCAGTCCCTGCTGCTAGGTTAAACGTTCCCTGGGGTGAGAAAATTCTTTCCTGGCTGCAAATTAGATTTTAGAAAAAGAGCAGATTGCCAATGGTAGCTATTTAAATTTTGTAAGAATGCAGGAATGCAATTATGGAAAAACTTAGGCTTACTAACTCTCCAATTGCTAGATCTATTTCAAGTCTAGGCACTTAGTGTGTGTGTGTAAGTGTGTGTGTGTGAGTGAGAAAGAGAGAGAGACAAGAGAGAGGGAGAGAGAGAGACAAAGGGAGAGGATTTCAAATGGATTAAGACTAAATTAATCAAGTTGCTATAGAAAACTACCTATTACATCAGTTTACATTCTAGGTAACACTGCTGACCTTGACATTTAAAATAGCCCCCTTCTATCTTTGTTTGATATGATTCAAAAGAGATGGACCATTGTGAATTCTCAACTAGAAAAAAGCTACTCCCTGCAAGAGAGAGATCTGCCTACGTCGTGCGAGAATAAGAAGCACATCTTTTAAAAAAGATAGCAGGCTTCAGATGAGAACAAATTCATTCATCTGACTAGTTTTTAAAAGACCATGGTTCAAGAATGACTGTTGGTGAATGTCTACTTGTAAACACTACATCTTTTGTGTTTTTTTGCAAGTTGAGACGGCCCCAAGAACAGTTTTCCGCAAGTGAACCTGAGTGTCGCTCCCAGCTCTCTCACTGGCTCTGCCCCGGCCTCCTCCAGCAACAACTGGATCCCCCCTGGACCTGCTATTCAATCCATTATTTCCTATGCAAAAGTAAAAGGTTAGATGCTGGAGCACAGATGGGAGAAACCGGCAAAGAAAGCTTGTGAACATGCAGAGGAGTCGGATGTGTCGAGGGTTTCCAGTCTTCGGCCCGCTCCACGCAGCGTCTCCCCGCCTGCCCCCTCCCTGCAGACGGCGCCGGCACGCCGCCCCCCCAGGCTCGCTCACGGAGAGTCCCCAGCCCAGCCTCAGATGCAGGTCCCGGGCTGCGCGGGGGGCTGCTGCTTCCGGTTTCTCACGGCTCCTGACTTCTCTTTGTACACTATTGGCATCTGCTGAGAAATGTCCACCAGGGCGCTGGCCACCGCGAGACCTGGGGGGAGCCACGGGGAACACACGGTGAGGAGCAGTTTGCTTTGTTTTTAAACATAATTTCAGAAGACAGTTTTTTGTTTTTTTACATTCCTGGGGTGCAATGAGCAAATAAATAAGTACAGAGGGAAAAAAACCTTCCTTCGTTCCACACTGTGCTTCCCTCCACCCCCGCCTTGCTTTCAATAGTTTTTATATATTCTTTCAGGGTTTACTGATGCAAACACAAATGCATATACTTCCTCCCCCCCATCCCCCGACTTTTTACACAACAGATGTAGCTTGCTGTTGGGCAGATCAACGAAGCAAAGAGCTCTGCCGGGCAGTTGGAGCACTAAGACAAGAATACAGTCACGCTCTAAGTGCTACATTTTTCCTGCAGGCCTCCAGAAGGGTGCCAAGAGAAAGCAGCAAATTCGATTCATTCCACATCACCCAGCCAGCACTAGTTATTTTTGTTATCTATCCTATGGCACAGGTTAGGACAGACTCTGGGGCCAGAATCTGGAATACCTAAGGATCTTTAACCATCCCATGCCTCATTTGTAAAATGGGGACAATAACGTACAGGGCATGTGTGAGGAGTCAGTGAGTGAACCCACAAGAACATGTGAGAATGGTACCTGGCTCGTCACCTCACCGCCTCCACCACCTTTGCTTTAGGGACTAGTGGTTCCATTCTTCATTTTGTACTAGGAACTGATTCACCTGATGTTCGGTGGGGAAGGCACAGGTGTGGAGAGCTGGATTCTCAATGCATGGGAACCAGCCAGGGGAGGCTCAGAGCCCTGCTGAGGTTCTCAGAGGCCATGTTAGGGCTGCCTGTTACTTCACCTATAAAATGGAGGAATTGGGGGCAGTGGGGATAGATTTTATGTAAAGTGCCTGGTGTGCAGTGGGGAATCCACTGTTCGGAGACACTGTTTTGAGCAAAGGCAGAGCCAGGTGCTCTGGGAGTCCAGAGGAAGGACCATCTAAAATAGGGTGTAGAGAAGAAACCATCTAAAATGGGGGGGGGGGGGTCTTACTTGGGAAGAATCTCAAGCAGTGAACAGGCCTTCATCAGGAATTGAGGGAGATGGGCTGGGCAGGAAAGGCCACAGTATGGCAAGCCTGTCACTTCCCTACTCTAGCCAGGGCCTTGCTCTCAGGGAGCAGGGGCCAAGTTTGCTGAGCTGGAAGTGACAGGAGACAATGCTCCGGAGTTCAGGTCAATGCGTCATTCTGACCTTGACATGGGTAAGGCTGATTTAGGAGCTGAACTCATATTCCCAGGTGAGAGCAAATCAAGCAGTTCCCCTATGAAATGAAGACAATAAAGCCTGGCCTGGCTGAGCCTAAAGGTCTCACTCCTGAGGACCCAGAAACCATTTCAAGAGCTCAGCCGGAGGAGGCTCTGGATCTGAGGGCTGCACTTGCTGCGGAGCTCTGGGCTGGGCAAGGATTCCAGGACATACTTTATCACAGACACGAGACTTTCTCTGGCTAAGGCAACCCTGACCCTCAAAATCAGTTCAACTGAAAGCTGTCTAAAACGTATGGTGCATCTTGTCTGAGGCATCCCTCAGAGTATTCCACAATGAATCAGGATATTTCCAAAACTGTATTCCATATCTCCTTAGCCTTTGATAAGAGGATGTCTATTGAAATCATGATCTGTGTACTTGACGGAATTGCATAAAAGAAACTGGTAAAAACGTGGGGCAGTAAAGTATTAAAATATTTATGATAGTTACATGAAAAAAGAAGAATAAAAATGAGATCTATACAATTATTTCAACAAAGCTGGCCAGGGCTGGCAAGGAAAGAGAACAATGAACACTGGTGGATTGTGAGTACATTTCTAAGACGTCGTATAGGTTGTTAAAACTGCTGTTTGTGCCTTCTGTCTAAAACAGAGTGAAAGATGAAAGAAATGGAGCAGCGCTGGAAATACCAAGTTGAGGGTGGCCAGCTTGGAGGAGCTAGCTGGGGCCACTAGAGTAGGTAAGACGACTGTGGATGAGCATATGGCTGGAGGGCAGAAGGCCTCCAGTCAGGGCTGAGCACGGGAGAAAAGCCAGAGCCAGCAAAAGCGCAGCAAGGGAAGGTGTGGCCGGGAGCGTCACCACCATTGGGAGGCCGAGGGAGCGGGGTGCTCCGGGCTCATCCCTGGGAAGGAACCATGACCTCAGGGCAGACAGTGCAGGGAACACCAGGGACAATGGGATCATCTCCCCCGGATCCTCACAATGACGGGAGGTAGGCACAGGCCTCCGGAACACCCATGTTCCCGTCCTGTTCGTCACCGGCCCTCATCCACTCACCTGACTGCCCAGGAGGAGGGATTCCGCCAAGGCCTCGAGGGAGCCTCACAAACACAGAGAGGACAGCAGCTCTGTTGCCAAAACACGGCTCCAGGGCAATGGGTTTGGGAACAGTCTGGTGGGAGATAACAAAGAACTACCTAAACCGGGGTTTCTCACATGTTAATGATGCAGCCTTCATTTCTGAATTTTTTTTTTCATTTTTAATAAAAATTTAAATTCAATTAATTAACATATAATGTATTATTGGCCTCTGAGGTAGAGGTCAGTGATTCATCCGTCTTTTACCAGTCTTATATAACACCCAGTGCTCACTACATGTCCATCACCCAGCTACCCCATCCCCCTTGTGATTTTTAAAGATGCCCTCTATTAGTTTCTATTGCTGTGTAATCTTGGTTGCTTACAGCAGCACTTATTTTTTTTATAGCTTTTAAAATCTTTTTATGAACATATAATGTATTATTAGCCCCAGGGGTACAGGTCTGTGAATTGCCAGGTTTACACACTTCACAGCGCTCACCACAGCACACACCCTTCCCAATGTCCATGACCCCACGACCCTCCCCCTGGCAACCCTCAGTTTGTTTTATGAGATTAAGTGTCTCTTATGGTTTCTCTTCCTCCCGATCCCATCTTGTTTCATTGATTCTTTTCCTGCCCCCCAAGTCCACTTCCTCATATCAGGGAGATCATATGAGAGTTGTCTTTTTCTGATTGACTTATTTCGCTAAGCATGATACCCTCTAGTTCCATCTGTGTCGTCACAAATGGCAAGATTTCATTTCTTTTGATGGTTGCAGAGTATTCCATTGTGTATATATACCACATCCTCTTTATCCATTCATCTGTTGATCGGCATCCAGGTTCCTTCTATAGTTTGGCTATTGTGGACATTGCAGCAGCACTTATTTATTGTCTAGCTCGGCTGGGCAGGTCAGAAGTCCAGAAGAGCTCCGTAGAGTTCCTGCTTACAGATATAGATCTGTTCATCCCTTCCATCAGTTCTGGGAAATTCCCAGCTCTTATCTCTCAAAGGTCTCCAGGATCTTAGCTCTTATCTTCACAGGCAGAAGTCAAGTTAGCATCTGGGCTGGCTCTTTTCTGCAGGCTCTAGGGAAGGATCTGTTCAAAGCTCTTTCAGGTGCCCTCAGGTGGCCAGCAGAATCCAATTCCTTGCAACTATAGGTCTGAGGTTCCCACTTCCTTGCTGCAAGGGGCCACTCTCTTCCAGAGGCTTCCTCCCACAGTCCTTCCAGCTTCAAATCAGTGCTGGTGTGCCAAGTCCTCTGCATGTTTCCTCTTCTGCCACCACACAGAGAAAAGCCCCTCAGTGTCTTAAGGTCTCAGCTACCTTGGGATTTGTATGACTTCTGCCCAATCCCTTCAGAGCAGCACTTAGAATAGTGATGGACTGAAAAACCATGAGTGGGGAATCGTGGTGGCCATCTTTAGAACTCTGTCTCCATACCCCCAAATGTGTCATTCATTTCTTTCCATTTGGTTGAGAAAATGACTTCTGGAACCGCTGTGGCTGCAGCACAGGGAAGGATGGGGGAGGTGAGAGGACAGTGGTTTAGATTAGTGCGGTGACAGCGGTGCAGGGGTGTGCAGGGGTGGAAGACAGAACCAAAGACATGTGCTGATGGACTGATTGTCCGATGAGAATGAGAGCAAGCACGGACCAAGCACAATTCCAGGAGTTTGGCCTGGAGCGGCTCAGATGATGTACGGAGTTGGGGGCGATATGCCCAGGAGAGGTATTGGGGGGATAATATCCACAGCTCAGCTTTGGATAGGTCAGCTCTGAGACTGCTGCCAAGACAAGTGGGGACGCCGAGTAAGCAACCAACTGGATACAGGAGTTGGTGGCTCCCAGGAGAGCTCTGAGATCATGGTGTTAAGATGAACCCATGATGGAAAAGATCACTGCTGTGGTCTGAATGTGTCCTTCTAAAATCCATATGTTAAATCTTAATGCCTAAAACAATATTTGGAGGTAGGGCCTCTGAGAGGTGATTGGAGTCCTCATTAGAGGGACCCCAGAGAGCTCCCTAGCCCCTTCCACCACGTAAAGTCAGAGTGAGAAGGCACCATCTACGAACCAGGAAGGGGGCTCTCACCAGACCCTGAATCTGCCGGCACCTTGATCTTGGACTTCCTAGCCTTGAAGATTCTGAGAAATTTCTGTCATTTCTAGGACACCCAGTCTCTGCTGCTTTGTATGCAGCTCAAAAAGACTAAGATGGATATCAAAGGAGTGAGTGTAGAAGGCGTGAGAGGAGGCCCAAAGACCGAGGCGGACCTGCACCGCTCTTAAGAGGTGTGGGGAAATGGAGAGCGTTGAATAGAGAACACTGAGCCAGAGCAGCCAGAAGGTGAGAGTGTATGTGTCCTGGAAAGAGAGTCAGTACAGCATTTGATGGAGTAACCAACTGGGTCATAGGCGGTTGACATATGATGTATGGTGCCTCTCAGTACTTGCAATTTGTCTATTTTTTTTTAATCCCACAAATTGTTATTTTATCATATTTGCTTAGATGTGTATATGCTTACCATTTCATTTTCTCACTCTTCCTTCTTATTCCTCAGTCCATCCTTCTGGGTAGTTTAACTTTCTCCCAGCACATCCTGCAGACATTTCTTTTGTACAGGTCTGTGGTGCTCAACTCTGATTTCCTTCTCATCGGAAGAAATCTTCCTTCTGTCCTCATTCTTGGAAGGTGGTTTCAGGGGCATGCTATCCTAGACTGGCAGTTCTCCTCCTGATGTCATTTGGAGACATTCTTCCACACTCGCTTGGCTTCTGGTGTTACTAATGAAAAGTCAGCTTTGCTCTGTCATTTCCTTTTGGTGATCTTACCCACCCCCCAGTTATTTTTTTAATATAATAAATCAGATAACATATACCATCTTAACCTCTTTTATTTTTTAAGACTTCTTTTATTTGAGAGAGAAAGAGACAGAGACAGAGATAGCAAAGAGCACACATGTGGGGAGGTGAGGGAGAACCAGACCCCCAGCTAAGCAGGGAGCCCAACACAGGGCTCAATCCCAGGATCCTCGAAGACAGACGCTTAACTGACTGAGCCACCCAGGCACCCCCCCCCATCCTAACCCTCTTATTTTTATTTATTTATTTATTTGGTGGGGTGGGGGCGGGGAGGGTGAGAGGGAGCACAAGCAGGGGGAATGGCAGGGAGAGGGAGAAGCAGACTCCTTGCTGAGCTGGGAGCCTGATATGGGGCTCGACCCCAGGATCCAGGGATCATGACCTGAGCTGAAGACAGACTCTTAACCAACTGAGCCATGCAGGCACTCCCCCCCACTTTTCTTCCATCCTAACCCTTTTTACGTTTACACTTCAGAGGTATTAAGTATCATGTTGTTATGTAACCATTACCACAATCCATCTCCAGAACTCTTCTCCTCTCACAGAACTGAAACCCTACACCCCTACTGACTCCCTATGCCCCTCTTCCCCCCCCCCCGCCCACAACCTCCATTATACTTTGTCACTAGGGATTCAAATACTCTAGATAACTCAGAAAAGTGGAATCATACAGTATTTGTTTTGTGACTGGCTTATTTCACTTAGCATAATGTCCTCAAGGTTCACCCATGTAGCACACATCAGCATTTCCTCCCCTTTTAAGACTGACTAATATTCCTTTGCGTGTATAGGCCACATTTTGCATACTCATTCACCTACTGATGGACATTAGGGTTGCGCCCATCTTTTAGCTATTGTGAATAATGCTGCTATGAACATGGGTTCATTCCAGCAGGTATATCCAGAAGAGGAACTGCCAGATTACATGGCAATTCTATTTTTTTTTTTTTTAAGGGAGACCAATACTGTTTTCCACAGTAGCTACCTCATTTCACATTCCCACTAACAGTGCTCGAGCATTCCGATTTCTTCACACTGTGGCAATCCCACAGTATAAGTATAAAAGCCACATTAGGTCTTCTCCTTTTATCCTCCATATTCTTATCATTTGTCACAGTTTCCATCTTCTTGTCTCACTGTTCTGCATTCTGTGTAATTTCTTCAGATTCATCTTCCAGTTCAAAAATTCTGTCTTCACTTGAGTCTGACATGCTGTTTAACGTGTAAACTGAGTTATTTAAAAAATCTCAACCCCTATATAGTCCATTTTTTTAAAAAGTTTATTTATTTATTTAAGTGATCTTTACACCCCATATGGGGCTGGAATTCACAACCCCGAGATCAAGATCACATGCTCTACCAACTGAGCCAGCCAGGCGTCTTCGTATGTTCCATTTCTAATAGTTCCATTTGGTTCTTTTTAAGATCCGGTCCTTTTTGATTCATGGTCTCCTCATCTTTACAACTCCATCTTCCCATCTTTAAACATTTCAGACAGAGCTATATTGTGTGCTTGAGATGCCACTCTGACACGGGAAGTTCTGTCTAAACCACTGTCCATGGCGTCTGCTAACTCTTATTCCCAGTGAGTTGTCTCTCTTGTCCTTGGTGAGCTCTGATGGCTTGATCTTGATCTGTGGGGATCCTACATGGCTGGATTGGGGATGCTTTCCCACAGAGAGGATCTGCACCTACGTCAGCATGGTGTGTTACCAAGTAGGAACCACTTCAGGCCACACATCGTTCTGGCTTGGGTTCACGATTTGTTCTTTTTTGCGGGGAGGGACAAGAGAGTATTCCCTGGGAATTTCACCTACTTCCTCTGAGCTCAGTAATGTTTTAATAAGTATTTTAAAATTCAGGATCTATAGTTGTTTCCCCAGATTATCTGAAATATTTCATCATTTTGCTAAAAGAGAAACTTTTCTCACTTTCTTCCTCATTTCCTTTTGGAGGAGTCAGAAATATTTATATTCCATGGAATGCATAGTGACTCATAATTTTTTCCCCTTTAAGAAAATTCCCTAAATTCCTTATAAAAAGCAATGTTGCAATTTAGCTCTTTTCCAATATAAATTTGAAATTATTATGTCACAGAATACTTAATAAGAATTTGAGACAAACCATTTATATTTTCAAATTCTTTGACCACAAGAATGCTTAACAACATGAATGAAAGACTGAAAAATGAAAGCAAAAGAGTATCTGACAACATCAGCGTGCTGTCTGATGGCTAAAGAGAGAGAAAGAGAGGAACATACCATTACGAGGCAATAGAATAAGGCTCTTGTTCTCTGCAAGTTTTCGGGACTTTTGAATCATGTTCTCACCTTTATACTCCCCCCAATAAGATCAGGAGGCTCTTCATCTGTTTCCAAGGCAACATTTACGGAGGCAAAGGGGCGACTGGCCATCTGCTGCATCTCTCTTAGAAGTTGCTACGAAGTAATATTGTGGCAAGTGTTAGCAGACCGAGTGCTGAGGGGAATTTAATAAGGGATGCAACATATTAAAAGTACCTCATCCTTCCCACTTCAAACAAATCAAGTCCAAAACGATATTTTTTAGACAGCTGGAGAAAACTGGACACAGACCAGGTATCATTGGGATTTGCTAAATTTTGTTAATGTGATGACAGTACTATTATCGTATATTAAAGAAAAAAAGGTCCTTACTGGTTAGAGATACAGGATAAGTACTGATGGACAGAGTGCTGTGGTGCCTGCTTGTTAAGTACATTAAATAAATGACGTAGCCCTGTCTCCTCGTGTTTTTATTACTAAAGCCAGGCTTTCTTCCTTCCTACTGAAACTTGTACTTAGACCACAGATAGGAATGGAAAGAGCTCTCTGTTCCCAGGGTGGGTATAAGTTGAAAACAAAAACATGTGAAGTCTGGCAGAGTTAACACTCCAAAACCCAGCTCAGCGCCTTGCACATGGTGGGATCAATATATATCAATCATGTATCATTGAGGATATTAGCACTCTGGGCACATCACTGAAGCCTGGAGATCGGTCATGCCATGGAAGACAACCAGGCCTGCCTTCAAATCGCCCACTTGGAACTATGGTAGGAGACAGAATCTTAGTCTGGATAGATCAGGGCTCTGTTTTAGAAGGATATTTTTATCTTAAACATTTTCTTAAAACACTAACATTCTACATCTCGTCAAGCTGTTGGTCCACTTACTCAACAAATACAAGTGGCAGCCCTACTTTGGGTTCTGCACTATTCCTGGAGCTGGAGTCACAGCAGGACAGAGCGCCCACGCTCCTCCGGTTTGCAAGCTCCTTTGGGAAGAGTGCAGGAGGTAATGTGTGTAGGCGTCTAGTGAGCACTTCAGGAGTGTCAACTGTTATGACTTCTGTAATAAATCCCAGTAAGTCATTTCTTCTACAAATCCAAGAGGGATAAGCCATGACTGAAGCTGGGGAAATGCCGAAATATATTCTCAACAGCCGGGTTCACAGTTACAGAGAAATTTTAAATGGCAAGGGGAAAAGCTTAGTTAGTTTGTTGATAAACACTGTTGTCATAAGCATACTTTTCTAGGGGTGGGGGAATTCTTAAAGAAGTTTAATCTGGGACTTCTAAAGAAATTTAAATGATTTAAAAAACAATATGCTGGGGCACCTGGGTGGCTCAGTGGGTTAAGTCTCTGCCTTCGGCTCAGTTCATGATCCCGGGGTCCTGGGATCAAGCCCCGCATCGGGCTCTCCACTCAGCAGAGAGCCTGCTTCCCTTCCTCTCTCTCTGCCTGCCTCTCTGCCTACTTGTGATCTCTGTCTGTCAAAGAAAAAAATAAAAAAATAAAAATAAAAAAATAAATAAAAAACAATATGCTGGGGGAGTCTGGGTGGTTCAGTGGGTTAAGGCTTCTGCCTTTGGCTCAAGTCGTGATCCTGGGGTCCTGGGATCGAGCCCCGCATTGGGCTCTCTGCTCGGCAGGGAGCCTGCTTCCCTTCTTCTCTCTGCCTGCCTCTCTGCTACTTGTGATCTCTGTCAAATAAATAAACAAAATCTTTTAAAAAAAAATAATATGCTGAAGAAACTATTGTTCTTACGGAACCTAAATAAAGCCTATCCTAACCCTGCAAGGTAGGAATCTTCTAATTCTTCCTTCCTCCTTGATAAAGCATGTTCTCTGGTGTAGCTGAAGAAAAGAAAACCTCTTCTTCATCAGACATTCATCATTCCTACAGAATGGTGAAATATCTTGTTAAAATTTTATTTAGAGTCACAAGCATACTTTTTAAAAACCTTTTTCTACAAGGTGTTCATCCTCTCCATATTTTCTTTCAAGTATGTTGCAAACATTTTCTAGTGGGCTGTTTGTCTTCACTGATTTATTCTTGATACACTTTATTACTTTTTATGCAGGCAAATCGCTACTCTACTGTGTTTCTATCATCTTATCTGAAAATAGTAACTTTGCCCCCTAATAGTAATAAAATTTATTTCTCTTTCTCAGAGTGCACAGCTTAGAATGTCCAGAACAGAATTAAGTGACAATGGGGCCTATAGGACTAGGCACGTGGCCTGTGAGGACTGAAGTCCCAAGTTTAAAGCCCAGTTTGGTCTCATAGTAACTGTGCAATGAGGCACAGAGTAATTTATTTTTCTGCCTCCCCGAGCCTCAGTTTCCTCATCTGTGAAACAGGGTCAGTAAGTATTTCACAGGCTTGTTATGAAGAGTTAATCAGTTAATCTATATAAAACCACTTAGAACAGTGCCTGGAATTTAGAAATGCTCAAATGCTAGCTCTTCTTATGACAAACTTGTCTAGATTTTGTTGGTACAACCTCTAGTATTTTTATATCTTGAGTGATCGGGATATTCTTTATGGTGTTAAAGGGGGTATTATTTTTGAGTTTACTAAGAGTTTAGTTTTTAAAGCAGGAACCAGTGTTGAATTTCAATAAATGACTATGTGATTACTTGGCCACTACTAAACATTTAGGTACTATTTTGACCCACTGATATAAGGTATTCTGACAGGGTTTCTGGGAGCAAGTGATCCTTTTATTACACTGGTAAATTAGACTGTTCCACATACAGTCACTGTGTGACTGGCCTTTGTTTCGGTTTCTAAGTTTCTATGCATACAATGAATGAGGACTCTTTAAGCTTTCCATCTTTTCCCTTTATCTGCAACAGTTTAGGTATTTTGGAAATAATTCTCCTAAACACTCAAGGAGAAATAGACCATTATTATTATTTCCATAAGCTCATCTCAAATGGAAACTCCTAGGGTAATGCCCTTCATGGAGAGAGTAATATTTTGACACCTTTTTAATTCCTTCTCTGGCTACTGGTTTATTGAGGATTCCCACTTCTTTCTTACTCTGTTTGGATAACATGTATTTCTTTTTTTTTTTTTAAGAATTTTAAAAAATGGTACAATTCATTGGGTATTAAAATGTATTAGTAATGAGGGCGCCTGGGTGGCTCAGTGGGTTAAGCCGCTGCCTTCGGCTCAGGTCATGATCTCAGGGTCCTGGGATCGAGTCCCACATCGGGCTCTCTGCTCGGCAGGGAGCCTGTTTCCTCCTCCTCTCTCTCTCTGCCTGCCTTTCTACCTACTTGTGATCTCTCTCTGTCAAATAAATAAATAAAATCTTTAAAAAAAAAAAATAAAATAAAATGTATTAGTAATGAGGCTACTAAAAAAAATTCCTCTGAATATGTTACCCACTGAATTTTAAGAATGATAATAAAAAGGATGCAACATTACCTCTATGCTAACATCACCTTTATGTGGGTCAGAAAAGGGGTCACGGCCCCCAGGAGGAGGCCCTCATTACAGACAGTGTGGTAACAGACTGTTCTGGTAACAGTGCTGTGGGCCTCTGAGTTTTGACTTGGGATATTTCCGTTCTCTTCTAAATCTTGTCTGTAGATCGATTTTTATATAGAAAAGGGCATGAATAGAATACAGAAGACAGAGGAGTGTGGTCAGCCTAGACCTCAGTGCCCCTCCATTATCAACAATGCAACAGGAGACAGGACTGCTAGAAGGCAGAGTAATAACATCGGTGAAAGGTGTGGTAAATGAAGAGTTTATACTGTCACTTTTAACCAAGTTCATTTATTTGACTGGTCACAATTGTAAATACTTGAGAGACTTAGTATTTTTTTTAATTAACATATAATGTATTATTAGTTTCAGGGGTACAGGTCTGTGATTCATCAGTCTTATACAACACACAGTGCTCACCACAACATGTGCCGTCCTCAATGTCCATCAACCAGTCACCCCATCCTTCCACCCCTCCCCTCTCCAGCAACCCTCAGTTTGTTTCCTGAGATTAAGAGTTTCTTATGGTTTGTGTCCCTCTCTGGTTTCATCTTACTGCATTTCGTTATTACTTTTGGAACAGAGTTCTGGATATATATCAAGACTCATTAAAAAAATGAAATTCAAGCAAAAACTTAACTAGACACTGATTTATCTTTGAGTGATGAGACATTTCTGAGATGCTTAGCTGGTTGATTTTACCCTCCTTCTCATGAAAAGCCCTACTACTGAGTACCCAGATCTCCTGCCTGAGTTAAGGACAGACTGCTGGTAGAATGAGTAGAATCAGCAGCTGTAAGTCAATACTAAAGACTAAAAATACTAAAGATTCCTTTTAGAAAGTTAAAGGCATGTGGTGCAGAACTAATTTTACTTTATATACACTAATCAAAATCTACAGACCACATTCTGCAGACAGGGCAGCCCGAGTCCCCCTGTGAGATGTCTATCAATTATCACTAAATCACTAAACTGACCTGCTTTAGAGAAACAGAAAGGAAGCAGCTCTCACAGGCATTCATGAACCTTCATCCCCTGAGGCTTACCTCTCTCCGCCTGGAGGCCCAGCAACTTTGTTTGATCTTCCAAACCACAGCAGCCACCAGGAGCAAAGAGAGGAAACAACTGTGAGAAAGGAAAGTACTGAGTTATTATCCCAGCCCCCAGAATCAGCACTATCACCCACCCACGCCTCGGCCAGGCAGGAAGGGTCACCCCAAGGCCCAACTCCGAGCACTTTTATCATAACTCATCACAACCAAGTCCCAGCTCACAGAAGCAAGTGGGAGAAGGCTGTGAAGAGCTGAGCTTCCGGACTACATAATACTGTCCCCAAAGGCACTGGCTAAGAGCTCCAACCACCCACTGGGCCTTTTATCAGAATGGCCCCTCAAGGCTTATCCCAAAGAAGAAAAATAAAGCCTAGGATAATAATAATGAATGACACGCATGCTATTTAATTGACTTAGCAAACCTTTACTGATAAAACTAAAAAAATGAGAAAAGTTCGTTATAAACGTAACAACCAGTTTTTCATACGGGAGAGGAAAACACAAGAAGAAATAAATGTATATATAATAATATATATTCAATCATAGTTTTATAAAAAAATTCATATAATTTTTATAAAATAAAATGATCAACCTCAAGCCAAATAACTTTCTTAAAAGTATTAGGAGAGAATAACTCGCCACTGGTTTTATAACTAAATGCTTTAATGTTCTCTTGTCTGTAAACCAGGTGTGGATGGTTTGAAAAGCAACCTCGACAGCAGACAGAATGACGGACTTCTGTTACCACAGACACTAGGCATTTGCAGCATAAGTCTGCTTCCAACTGCAGCCCCAGTGCACCCAGCTGCTGGCTGGAGGCAGGCCCTCAAGCCGGCTGCAGGGGGCACGCTGAAGTGTGAGGATGACTGAACTCCCACCCTCTTAAGGCTCCCACAGCTCCCCGCTGCCCTGACATCAATGAGGGAAAGATATCTCCAGTGAATTCCCTGACGTGAAAGAGAAGGGGCTTGCCAGGGTCATCACTCGAGGGAGAGCCTCCTGGTTCCTGTCTTACTGGGCCTCTCAACTGTCCTGACTCTCCTGGTCCTTGTGCCTCCCTGATGGTCTCAATTGTCCTTTTAATCAATACTTTATTGAGGCAGGTCCTGTTCTAGGCCCATACAATCCACCAATGAACTGGACAAAAGATCGCTATTTTCTTTTTCTTTTTTCTTTTTTTTTAAAGATTTTATTTATTTATTTTACAGAGAGAAATCACAAGTAGATGGAGAGGCAGGCAGAGAGACAGAGAGAGGGAAGCAGGCTCCCTGCTGAGCAGAGAGCCCGATGTGGGGCTCGATCCCAGGACCCTGAGATCATGACCTGAGCCAAAGGCAGCGGCTTAACCCACTGAGCCACCCAGGCGTCCCAAAAGATCGCTATTTTCATGGAGTTGACATTCTATCAGGTGGAGATAAAAAATAAACAAAATAAACAAGCAACTTATAGAGCAAGTCAGAAGGTAGTAAATGCCACGGAAATAAAAAGATGGTAAGGAAAAGGGGGTCCGGGAGTGCCACTCTCACTCTAAAGCAGAACGGTCAGAGTGGGTGAGTCTTATTTCTCTAGAAGGTGACATCTGAGCAACACTTGGAGGGGGTGTGGGAGGTGGCCCAGGGGTGGTCTACAGACACACACCTGGGGAATGGGCGCGGCTGTGCACAGCCACAGGCAAGGAGGAACCTCAGGAGGCTGGCATGGCTGGAGTTGGGGGGGAGATGGGTCACAGGGAAAGGCAGAGGGGTAAGCAGCAGTAGACCTTGGGAAGCCTGCAGGCACGCTAAGGGTACTGGATTTTACTGACTGAGATGAGGAGCTAACTTAGTATTGAAGCAGAGAAGTAACATAATTTAACCGATGCTGAGGAGACTTTTAGGGTAGCAATGGCAGGAACAGGGAGACCAGTAGTCTAGGAGACATGATGTGGCTCAAGCACTTTGGAATCTGGACACAATGTGAAGGCTGAGACCACAGAATTTCCTGATGTGCTGGAGGGAGGGGATGGAACAGAGAAGTTCTGGCCCGAGGAACTTGCCATCAACCTAGACAAGGAAGGCTCTGGGTGGAGCGGGTGCAGGACAGCAGACAGTGTGAGACACACCAAATTCTGAGATCTCCTCCTAAGCGCCAAAGGGAGAGGACATGGACACCAAAGGGTGTGTCCATGGACAGACACATGAGCATGGAGGCTGGGTGCCAGGTTGGGCTTAGAGGTGGCGTTTGGGAGTCATAAGCATACACAGTTAACACTTGGACAATGGGAGAGTTAGGGGTGCTGAACCTCCACACAGTAGAAAATCACATATAACTTCTGACTCCCCCAAAACTTAACTACTAGTAGTCCACTGTTGACAGGAAGCCTTACTGACAATATAAACAGCTGATTAAGTCATATTTTATATGTTATATGTATTATAGGCTGTATTCTTACAATAAAGCAAAGGTAGAGAAAAGCAAACGTTAGTAAAAAAAAATCATAAAGCAGTGCGTGGGTGGCCCACTTGGTCAAGCATCTGACTTTTGGTTTCAGCTCAGGTCACGATCTCAGCGCTAAGTCGGCTTGAAATTCTCTCTCTCTGCCCCTCCTGCTTGTGCTCTCGTGCAAATAAATAAATAGATCTTAAGAAAAGGGGAAATCATAAGGAAAAGAAAGTACATTTACTGTACTGTATTTATTGAAGAAAATCCATGTATAAGCGGACCTGCAGGAAAAAACCTGTGATGTTCGAGGGGCAGTGGTGTATTTGAAGTAATAAATCTGGATGCGGTCACCCAGGGAGTGAATTACAAATATAGAAGAATGTTCTGGGGGGCACACCTCACCCAGGAGAAGTTGGGGAGAACAGGAAGAAGCAGTAAAGGAGTCTGAGAAGAGTAATCTGTCTTTCTTGGTTTCCTACTTTTTTGTTATTTTTATTCTGAAAGAACACAAGGAGGCAGCAAATCCACATGGAGGGGCAAGGAGCGAATGAGAATCGCTTCCAAGTTGGTCAAGATGCCACCAATATAGTTGAACACAGGACTGTCCTCGGAGGCGAGCACCTTAGTGCCACTCAGAAGCCTCTCCTAGACTACCCTCAACCCAGAGGTGTAAGACAGTACAGCTCAGGTCTGTGTCCTCTTCCCCTCCACCACCTCCTGGCCTAGGGGCTTCCATCTTTAACACAGACTTGTTAAAAACAACAGCAACCCAGTTTCTTCTACTGATTCCAGCTTTTTTTTTTTTTTTTTAAAGATTTTATTTATTTGATAGAGAGAGAGATCACAAGTATGCAGAGAGGCAGGCGGTGGCGGGGGGGGGGGGAGCAGGCTCCCTGCTGACCAGACAGCCTGATGCGGGGCTCGATCCCAGGACCCTAAGATCATGAACTGAGCCGAAGGCAGAGGCTTAACCCACTGAGTCACCCAGGTGTCCTCCAGCTTTTCTAAGAAGTGACACAAACAGCATACTAACACACAGTGATTGTTCTTCAAAGCTGTTATGTGTATGAGATTTCTCCTAGGGTAATACAACAACAAAGAACATTCTAGTTGTTTCAGTTGAACACTCACTGATTTACCTCCCTTCTTTCCTTCCTACCACAGTTTGGGTATAGGTAGTGCTGTAACTCAGTGTTCACCCTACTGCAGTCCCTCTTGTCAACTGTTTTCTAGATTTTCCCATGTAAATGAAATTTAAAGAAACATTAAACCGTGAAAAATTTTCAAACATATACACTCAAGTAGAGGAAATGATCTAATGAATTCCTATGTCCATCACTTAGCCTTGGCAATTATTAACATTTTGCCAATGTCATTCAGAGATCATCAAAGACATGCATTTCTCTTTCAAAACTAGGACACTAGCTCCAGGCTAAGGGCCTCTCACTTCCTGTCAGCTCAAGGAGAAAACAAGAAACATTTCACCTTTTTGTCTTAAACCTGTTCTTGCTTTCAAAGGCTTATACTTCCCTGAGACTATTCTCAAAAAAATCCATGCTTTGATTCTAAGTTTCTCTTTCTACCTTTAGTCTATGTCTTTTGCAAACTCATAATTTGTGTGAGAGCTCCGTGTTTGGGAGCTCTGTTTCTTACCAGGTTAACTCATTGTGCAGTTAGAATGATTTTTTTTTTTAAGATTTTATTTACTTATTTGGCAGACAGAGATCACAGGTAGGCAGAGAGGCAGAGAGAGAAAGAAGAGGAAGCAGGCTCCCCACTGAGCAGAGAGCCTGATGCGGGGCTCGATCCCAAGACCTTGGGATCATGACCTGAGCTGAAGGCAAGGCTTTAACCCACTGACCCACCCAGGCGCCCCTAGAATGATATTTTTGAGAGCATCCTGAACATTCTCTCCAGAGTGCAAGACTATTAACTAATGGTTATTTCCTGCTCTCACAAATCTGGCTTTTCTAAAACTACGTATGCATTTTCTTGGCCTGGCCTTGACCTCTAACCCAGCTTGAACACAGAGACACACTGCTTCTTACTGAGCTGCTGTGACTTGCATTTCACCATTCTGGTCAGCATTAGATCCAGAGAGGGAGGAACCCACACTCACGTCTATCTTCTGGAATGTGAAATGGACTTGACAGAATGTCTGTTGTCAGTGTGGCAAGGGTCTAGCAGAAGTTCAGGTAATTAAGTTTTACAAGAACATTGTTATCTGGCCTCTAACTGAAATTCTCATTACATGCCCTCTTTTGGGCCAAGTGATGTGACATCACCTATTTTTCCTTTTTTATCCTCACTCAGACATTGGCCTCTAAGGCATCTGTGACCCTAGCCACAAAGATGTCCACAGAGTGTTGGTCCCTCTTACTACTACCAGTTGTCCTAACCACCCTGGCACCATGCTCCCAGACACAAAGCCCTTTCACATACATGACTTCAACTGATTCTCACGGCAAGCAAGCATGGGGTCTTATTATTTCCCTCTTCATTCACAAGGCTACTACTGGAGTCTCGAGTAGCATCTCATTAAGATATAAAGAGGGCTTAATGGATTTGTCAGAATCTAGAGTTTACTTCACTGTGCCCGAGTCTTGAAGTATTCTTACTAACTCCCCTCACAATGATTTTCTCACTTGAATCCCTGAGTGCCCTGCCCCCTCCCACCCCCCATTCTCTTTTCTGTGTTATCTGAGCTGTTCTTCAGAGTGCTGCTTAGGATTCTCTGGATATTTTTCTTCTCCCCTTATTGTCACTTAGATCCTCTGGGACCTGGTTAACTTGCTTGGGGAAAATATTTCATTCCTCGTGTTCATAAAAAGGACTCTTTTCTCAGTTAAAAGATCATCATCATTCTGAGTTCTTAAACAAACTCCGGGGGTGGGGAGCACTGGATTCTTGTCCAAAGGTTCCACCTTCAAAAGAAGAAATGACAAGAGCGCCATTTGTCTTTGTTTGCTACACAAGATTCCATGGTCCCAGCCAATTCTGATGGTTTCACAGTCTTCCACCAGAAGGGACGACTCCTTACTAGGCTGGTACCTGGCAGCAGGGTCACCTCAATCTGTACGTATGTTCCAAGAATATACGTAAGACCTGCTCACGAGCTACGGAATTAGCATGTGGCCTCTACGCGCCCTTAAGAGCACGCCATCAACGGGCTCCACCAACTTCTTTCCCTCAGAGAGGCTGGTGCCTCTGGTTCCTTGAGACTCAGCACTTCTCCTGAAGCTCTAGTTTACATACATGTATTTGCACGTGACTGTGTGCTAGGGGCTGGAGAGGTGTGTGTGAGTGTGTGTGTGTGTGTGTGTGTGTGTGTGTGAGTGTGTGCCTAAAAGAGACAGTGCACCTGTTCTCTTAAGCTTTGAGTCTAACTGTGAGCACAGATATGACGCAAGGAAAAAACTGTGGGAAGTACCATGATGAAAACTAATACGGTTCTCTGGGAGAGAACAAGGGAAGACCATTTAGTTTGGGGTTTGGGGTTCTGGGATGTGGTCTTGGAGGAAGGAACACTGGGCCAGGACCTGAAGGATGAGTGTGGTATAATTAAAAAAATGTATGTTTGCTCTTTTTCCAGAGTTCCTGGTATAGAGCTCCTAATTTTTTTTTTTTTTTTTTTTTTTTTTTTAAGATTTTACTTGTTTATTTGACAGTGAGAGAGAAAGAGCACAAGCAGTCAGAGCGGCAGGTGAGGAGGGGGAGGAACAGGCTCCCCGCTGAGCAGAGAGCCCAATGAGGGGCTTGATTCCAGAACCCTGAGATCATGCCTCAGCCAAAGGCAGAGGCTTTAATCCCCTGAGCCACACAGGCGCCCCTCTCAATTTTTTTTTTTTTTAAAGATTTTATTTCTTTATTTGACAGGAATATAGAGATAAAGAGCACAAGTAGGCAAGAGCGGCAGGCAGAGGTAGAGGGAGAAGCAGGCTCTCTGCTGCGTAGGGAGCAGGATGCAGGGTTCAATACCATAAATGGGGCCTAAGACAAACAAGGGAACACACACACCTGTTAATAGTTGCAAAATGAAACAAAGTCCTAAGTTTCAGCAAAAAAAGGCAAATATCCCAAGAGAAATATAAACACAGGATAGGGACCAATCATTCAAAACAGGAACTGAAAGACATTAGTAAGTATCAGTCATAATTAAAGAAATCCAAATTTAAGATACCAGTGATACCTCCCAGACTGACGAAATGAAAAATAATAACAATATCTACTGTTGCTAAGAACCAATAAGAGCAACAGGCAGAAACAATAAAAGAAATTATATTCCTGCTGTAGGAGTATAAATTGATGCAACTGTTCTGAGAGGCCACGGCAGTGTTTCTGCATTTAAATGTAAAAGCATATGTAACAAAAACAGAACAATCTAAGAGTCAGTCAAAAGAGGAATGGTTAAATAAAATATGGTACTCCTACTATGGAAAAAGCTGTTTAAAAATGGAGTGAAACCGCACATGGGAAAAGTTAACCGCAGAACACTGAGTGAAAAAACAAGTTCTAGAACAACATGTAAGGAGGAAACCCATTTTATAAACCAAAGAATCAGAAAAACCACAACTTGCATGCACAGTGTATATACACACAGAAAAAACTCTGGAAACACAAACATTAAAATATTAACAGTGGTAATATTTAAAGAGTAGGATTAGGGGAAGTTTGAGTTTTAGTTTTTACGTTGTCTGAAGTTTTACTATGAACATAAACAACTTTTTAAATTTATAGTAAGAGAATTAGCTTTATGCTGATTTTCTACCTTAAAAAGTCTGAATGAGGACTTACTATTTTGTTTTCAAATACTTGGGATTAATTTAGCATTATTTTATCATATCTGTTTATGTCACCCTTACAAAATTTTCCCTTTATCTACGTCATTGTTGTTCAACAGAAATTTAATGTTAGCCACGCATGTAATTTTAGAAGTTCTAGTAGCCAAAATAAAAAAAAAACACACTCAGGTGAAATTAATTTTAATAAAATTAGTTTTATTTAACCCAAGATTGCTAAAACATCATTTGAAGATGTGACCAATATAGAAATTGAGGTATCTTATGTTCTAATATTCTACTAAGTCTTCAAAATCCAGTGTGTGTTTTATACTAATAAGCACATCTCAATGTGAACACTGAATTCACCTACCAATTCTAAGTTTTTATCAGAAAATAACTGATCTGTATTTAAATTTCATAAATTTCATAAAATTCACATTTGAAAAAGCAGATTCACATATCCAGGTTGTTCTAAACACACAAGTTCTCTGGTAACTGAATCAAGTAGTTTTTAAATTATATTTAAATTAAATATATTTAAATATTTTAAATTAGTTAAAATTAGATAAAATGAAAAATTCAGTTTCTCGGTCACACTAGTTACATTTCAAGTGCTCACGAGTTACATGTGACTAGTGGCTATTAAGTCTATACTGATCTTCTAGCTTCTTGTTTATAACTGTCTACTGTTTAATTCTATTTAGTTTTTCGTCACTTCAAACAAATCTGAGACCTTTAAACTTTATCTGTTTCCTTGTTTATGTACATATTCCACTGATTAATCTGATTTTGTGCCCAGTGCCACAATGATCACTTGTAGCTTGACAAAGTGTTTACTGTCGGGGGAGGGGGTCAGTAGACTGTCTTCCCACCCTCTCCATTTTTTCTTGGTAATTCTTTCTTGATCTGTTATGCTGTAATTTTGAATAATTTTACTTACTAAAGTAACGGCAACATGTAAATTTCATTTTTGTTAGTGAAGTATAGAAATGTAATCGATCCACCCCCCCCCCCCCCCCCCGCCCCAACACTGAATGCTTTTATCAGATTTTCTCTCTCTGCAAGACTGGAGGGATGCAACAGTTACTTCCTGGTGGAGGTGTCATCATCATCCAGAAACTAAAGGCTACAGTTCACAGCAGGCAGAAATGGGCCCATCAGGACGTGGCTGAATCTCTTGAAGAGAGGCCATCTGTTCCCCAGCATCACTCAGGAAGGGATTTCTTTCATGGTCAAAAGGGGCGGGCACCTAATGGCTCACTATGGGAAATACAATTAATTATATGGTTTTCATGCCATCATCTGCCTTTACCAGTAAGAGCTGCAAAAGATGTATGTCTCTGAATGACATAGAACTAATTTTTTAATATTGCCCTTGTATCTAGCAACTTTGCTGAATTCACCTACCAATTCTAATTTTTTTTCTGCATTCTTTTGAATTCCTATAAATACAATCATATTTTAAGGTGATGATTTTTTTTCTTTTCTAATTCTTATGTAATTTTTCTTATCTTATTATATTGGCTAGAACTTTTGTCACAATGTTGAATGAAGTGACTGATAGAATCTTTTTTTTTTCTTTTTTTTTTTTTAAGTAGGCTCCATGCCCCCTGGGGCTTCCAGTCATGACCTTGATATCAAGAGTCACAGGCTCAAGTGACTGAGCCAGCCAGTCTTTGCTTGTTCTTAAACTCAATTTCACCATTAAGAAAGTGGTTTGCGGGCGCCTGGGTGGCTCAGTGGGTTAAGCCGCTGCCTTCGGCTCAGGTCATGATCTCAGGGTCCTGGGATCGAGTCCCACATCGGGCTCTCTGCTCAGCGGGGAGCCTGCTTCCTCCTCTCTCTCTCTCTCTGCCTGCTTGTGATCTCTCTCTCTGTCGAATAAATAAATAAAATCTTTAAAAAAAAAAAAAAAAAAAAAAAAAGAAAGTGGTTTGCTGTTGGCTTTATATATTGGTCCTTTATCAGATTTTTCTTTTATCAGAAGTTTCTTTCTATTCTGAGTTTCCTAGGAGTTTTTTAATGAATGAGAGATCAAATTTTTTTTTTTAAGACTTTATTTATTTATTTCACAGACAGAGATCACAAGTAGGCAGATAGGCAGGCAGAGAGAGAAGGGGAAGCATGCTCCCTGCCGAGCAGAGAGCCCAATGCAGGGCTCGATCCCAGGACCCTGCGATCATGACCTGAGCCGAAGGCAGAGGCTTTAACCCACTGAGCCACCCAGGCGCCCCGAGAGATCAAATTTTATCAAATACTTTTCTTCACTGCTTAAGATGATCATATTATTCTCTTCTCTTATTATGCAATTCATGTTAATTACACAGATCAATTTTCTGATGCTAAATCAACTTTGCAATTCCTGGAATGAACCCAACTGAGTCATGATATTGTTGGCTTTTTAAATTACTGGTGGATTTTTGCTTCTTCATTCATGAGGGAGACTAACTTGTAAATTCCTCCCTCATAATACTCTTGTCAGGTTGTACTAACCTCATTAAAACATACTGGGATGTATTTTTTTCTGTTCTCTAGAAGATGTTGTTACTAAGGATGTTATTTCTTTCTTAAAAGGTTGTAAGTTACCAATGAGGCCACCTGGGCCTAGAGTAATCTTTGTGGGAAAATTTTAAGTTATGTATTGTTTTTAAACAGATATAGCCCTATTCAATGTTCATGTTCTTATTCTGCATCAGTAAGTAGTATATATTCTTTGTTTTTCTAATTGTCCATTCCATCTGTCCCATTTTCAAACTTATTTGCAGAAAATTGCTCATAAAACACTCTTATGGAGGAAAAAGTTATCTGCAGGATTTGGAGTAATGCCTTCTTTTACATTTCTGGTATTATTTATACCTTCTCTCTTTTTTCCTTGGTCAGTCTTGCCAGGGTTTATCAATATTACTCTTATTCTTTTCAAAGATCCAACTTTGTGGTTCTTTTAATTCTCTCTACTGTACTTCTCCCCCTATATGATTAATTTCACTCTATGTCTGTGGCTTCCCTCTATTTTCTTTAGACTTATTTGGTAGTTCTTTTTTCTGACTTATTGAGAAATGTGGTTTTTTTTTTTCTTTTCCAATTTTGCTTTTATAAAGCAGTGATTCTTGACCTTAGCTGCATATCACAGTCACCTGCAGAGGTTTCAAATGCTTGAGTCCCATCTGCAGAGATTCTGATGTGACTAGTCCGGGATGTGGCGTGGGCATCAAAAGCTTTCTACTGTGCTGCTACAGTTAAGAACCACAGATTTAGAGCCATACCCTCTAAGTACAACTTCAACTGTATCCAATAAGTTTTTAATTCTTCTTGCTCATTCAAACTGGTTTAAAAGTTCTGCAGTGATATTATGTAAATTTTTTTTTTTTAAAGATTTAATTTATTTATTTGACAGAGAGAGAGATCACAAATAGGCAGAGAGACAGACAGAGAGAGAGATGAGGAGAAGCAGGCTCCCTGCTGAGCAGAGAGCCCAATGCGGGACTCGATCCCAGGCCCCTGGGATCATGACCTGAGCCGAAGGCAGAGGCTCAACACACTGAGCCACCCAGGCGCCCCTGTAAATTTTTTAAATGGGCAAATCCAATATATGGTTTTAGAAGTTAAATAGTTACTTTGGGGATAGAAGGGTGTTGTGACTGATGAAACACAGGGGAGCTTCTAAAGTGCACATTCAATGTGTGATTAACTCATTGAGCCAGACACATTTTATACGTGTCTCTGTAATTTTATTGTAAGCTTTAATATAATTTTTTAAAGAGAGAAACAGATCTCATACAAGGAGTAGGAATTATAAAGGCAATAACTGTCTTTATATATTGGTCCTTCTCAATATTAATACTAGAAGCTAGAAGGAACAGCATAATGCCATCTCAATTCTAATGGAAACGATTTCCAGCCTAGAATTCTGTATGCAACTTTTTGATCAAATGGGAAGGTAAAAATCAAAACATTTTCAGACAGAGGTTGCGGAAAATTTACCTCCCCACCCCTTTTCTCAAAAAAGTCCTGGAGTCCTTAAAAAGAGAAAATAAACAGGGAGATGAAGACACAAGATCTTCTATTTAGTATCTTATATTTCAATATTAGAGGAAGGCAAGAGAAATTCCCAAGATAACAATCCTGCCGCAGGCCTCAAAAACTAGTGCACCTGGGAGTGGTGGGCTGGAGGGTTCTAGACACAGACATCTATCTCCAAGAGAAACTAAAACAGAAAGTGCCTGCTTGTGTTTGACCACAGATAGATTTTACTCAATTCTGTCGGAGTACAGGGAAAAATCAGGGGTAGCCTCTTAGAAAACCAAACAATTAAAAAAACAAAATTAGAGTGAGAGTGATTGCTCCAACCAAACAATGGGGAAGTACAATCACAGTTCCCCTGCTGTGAACGGGGGTTTTACAGTTATAACAACATAAACAGGGAGCACTGCGTTAGGCAAGCACCGTGATGTAACTACGTGACACGAGGGGGAAGGAAGGGATTTGTTTGCACTGGTGGTGCGTGGGGAGTTGCGGGTGAGGTTACATGAGATGAATATCCTCATCTACAAGTGGGACATCCGAAGAGAAACTGAAAAATCAAGAAACAGTGCAAGCACAGAGACGTGAAAAATAGCTAAAAAGTATAAAAATAAAAGAATCCTAAGAGCCTAACAAGCCACTTTAATCTTTCAAACTCTGGATAATCACCGGGATCATCCCTGATTAGAAGGAAGTGTATCTGTAGCACATATCAGTAATCATTATTAATTATTGTTTCAACCCCGAATTCTCCCCATATGAAGAACCAAAATAGCTACATTTTAGTAGCGAGTACGTGAAAAACGGCCCCCCAAGATCAGAACGTACAAAGCAAATGTTTTCATTTATCAGGTTAGGATGGATTTACACGATTGCGACTGACTCATAACTTTTCAGAAAGATCTAGGAAGTTAGTCTGATCTCTTGTGCCAACACAGGATTACTCGATTATCTTCTAGGAGTTGATAATTAATGGGATTAAGTATCTGAATCAAAAGATAAGATAAGGTTTGTAGAAGGGAAATTACCTGAAGAAAGTCACGAAGAACTGTACCAGGTCCATAAAATTGCTGTGCTGGGAGAAGGCGATCTGTGAGGGAGAAACAGGTAGTGTGAGGAGGGAGGCTACACAGGAGCGCTGGCAAACTTGGCCTTTTAGTTCAAGAGACACACATGAAATGTTCAAGGAGAAATTAATGAAATTGTTTTTCTTAAGGGAAAGTGGCTCATCCCTTTAGTTTCTTTTCTGGCTTAACCACCAACCCCAGTGTAATATAGTGAGGCTTCCATGCAAATTCCTAGAGCGCCTACCCCTCTGTTCTTGATATCAGATCTAAGTTCTTTTAGTGTGACCCTGAAGACGTCTCAGATTCCCTCCGTGAAAACCCCAATGCCATGCAAGCCAGTTGGCTTGCTACCTCCTTGGTAGGCCAAGGCAAGGCCAACTCGGCCTTGCCCTGGACAAAATGCTCTCCCTGTCTGCTTCAAGTTGGAGTTCTGGGACCTACCTGGAGTTGGGGAGCCTCATCTGTGACCTTCATCCCTTTGATACTTACGTGCTCAGTGAATACTCACTTCAGAGACTGTCTTTTTTTAAAAAACCGTATCTCAAAATTTAATACATTGAATATCATCTGACAGTCAATATAACACCAGTTGGAACCTAGGTAATTTTATCATATGGTTAATAGTTTTTATACCAAGAATATAAAAAGTCCCTTAAGGAGCTCATCTAAGACACCACTGAGTGGAACAGGCATTATTTTGTACATTACCAAGAAAAAATGCTGCCCATTACACTATGGCAAAATACTTTAAAAACCACTGACTGTAAGATGCATCACGATTTCAGAGATATCAGAACATTAAAAAAAATGAACATGTCAGGATTTATTGCTAAGTAGGATATCTGTGTCCTTTTTATTATAATCTGTAATACTCATAGTACTACCCAGATGTTATGGCATATTCCCTGCTTTTTTAAAGGGAACATAGCCTTCCTTGGAGGGACAACAGTACCATAAATAAAGCAATTATTGAATAAGGTGATAATTGCTCCAGTACAGACAGTAAGTACGACAAAAATCAGAGAAGTAAATGATTAGCAGCTTCTTTTTCCAATCTCACCCAACTCCCTATCTTTATCAGACAGCAGCTCCTATCCTAACGTAATGCAAGAAAGTGCTAGACCCAGGCCCCAGCACTGGGACAATTCAATGCTTCGTGTTCTTTTTATGGCCAGACTCAAAAGAGGCAGCAAGAGGTTTCCAGCGTTTGCCTTTTCTGATGGCCTTATTTTCTTTTTGACATTCCATAAAGTCCCAGTGCTACCTATTCAAGTCATAAGACATTATGGGGTACAGCATTTGCAGTCTCTCTGTCTCTCTAGCAACCATTTATAGTCAGAAATACAAAGATACACAGACTTTATGCCATACATAAGGAGAAACCCACATTCTTTCCTTTTCCTTAATTTTCTACAGTAACTAGTCACAAATAAGAAGACCCCTTGAGAAGACGGCCACCATCCTTGCATAGAGCTTTTTAGTACTGGAGAAGGACAATTATTTAAACAAGGTTATTCAATCTTGAGGCATGAAGATTCCAGGTTACAACACATAAAGAGCGAGAAGGAAACAAGTTCTAGTCCATCCACATCTGTTTATAGATTTTAATCTTTTAAATTGTCAGTGTGTCCTCAGTGTTCAGACTTCAACAGATCTGAGATGCTTTTTCTGTGTCGGGTGCCGGGATGTATGGAAGCTAACAGCGCCCTCTGAGGACTCCCAGGGTCTGTGCACCTTGTGCACGTAACACTCTGCAGGGCTGGGATCACCACCACAAGCCTGACTTCTTGCTGATGCAGGGCCACCACCATGTTCACGTCTAATTCAAAACCACAATGAACCAATATAAACTGGCTGCCAGGGTGGCTGCTACCCAAGATTCACATTACTCCAAAAGGGGATCTCTTTTGTTAAATGTTATTCATCCAAGTCTCCACAGTTACAAGGTTTTGTAGGGAAGCAAAAGGCCTAACAGAAAAATGTTTATGAAAAGACTACTTAGAAACATCTAGTCTTGTTCAACACCCCACCCACCATGTCAGTGGTTAATCCTTGATTGACAGGCTGGTGAGCTTTACTGTCCAAACAGAACTTTTTTCTTTTTTTTTAAGATTTGATTTATTCATTTGACTCAGAGAGAGAGAGAGAGAGAAAGAGCACATGCACAAGCAAGGGGAGTGGCAGGCAGAGGGAAAGGGAGAAGCAGGCTCCCTACTGAGCAGGGAGTCTGATGTGGGAATTGGGGCCTATCCTAGGACCCTGGGATCATGACCTGAGTCCAAGTCGACGCTTAACAGGCTGAGTCACTCAGGTGTACCCAAACTGAGAGTTTCTGAGAGAGAAGAGAAACGCTATTAAAAAGTACACTGTAGGGGGAGCCCGGGTGGCTCAGTGGGTTAAGCCTCTGCCTTCGGGCTCAGGTCATGATCTCAGGGTCCTGGGATGGACAGCCCCGCAGGCTCTCTGCTCAGCAGGGAGCCTGCTTCCTCCTCTCTCTCTGCCTGCCTCTCTGCCTACTTGTGATCTCTGTCTGTCAAATAAATAAAATCTTTTAAAAAAAAAAGTACACTGGGACAACAAGCATGAATTGGGCTGACCCTCCTCAGCCCGTCACACATGCAAACCAGCCGCAAAAGCAATCTTGTGAACGATGAGATTTTACTGAAAGTGCTGTTGGAGAACTGATCCCACAAAACCACAGGCAAATGGAGACCTGGCAGGGTTGAAGGTAAAGACGTCTGTCCTTCAAGATATTCCAAAGGGGATTAAGGGAGGGCCTTGGGAAAACCCGATGAGGCCCTTGACTACCAAAGCACACTGCGCAATCACATAGGAAGTGAAGGACTCCATCCATTCATGCGGGCCAGGCTCTGAGCACTGTCTGCACAACTGGAGCCATACCTCTACTTACCTTGCTTCATAGCCCTTCCATGTCCATTTATTTCTGGTCCTTCTCTTTCATTAGAAAATAAGAGCCATGAGGACTGGGACCTTGCTGCTGACTACTGTGTCTCCAGTGCCTAAAGTAGTGACTGGCATGGAAGAGGTGTTTATTAAACATGTGTTGAGTAAAGGAATAGGGTAATGGGAAAAATGATGACCCCACCTCCCCCTTACCCCCAAACTTAGTGAGACCTGACTGAGTTTTCTTTCTTTCTTTTTTTTTTTTTAAATTTTTTAAATTTTTTATTTATTTCTTTGACAGGCAGAGATCACAAGTAGGCAGAGAGGCGGGCAGAGAGAGAGAGAGGAAGGGAAGCAGGCTCCCCACCAAGCAGAGAGCCCGACTCGGAACTTGATCCCAGGACCCCGGGATCACGACCTGAGCGGAAGGTAGAGGCTTTAACCCACTGAGCCACCCAGGTGCCCCTGAGTTTTCTTTCTTCTAAGAATCGGCTCATGGTTGCAACCATTAACTTAAATTTTGTTAACTGTAAAATTTAAAAAAAAAAAAATTTTTTTTTGTGCTTTTGAATTTTCATTTTTCAAGACAATAAATTTTAATCAGCCCTTTCTTTTATGATTTATTATAAAACAAACATTGAAACAGACACTGAAGTGTCTGTGACTTTTCTGACACTGAAGATAATGGGGATTTCTTATAGTAAGATATACTTACTGCCAATTAGAACATGTCATTACAATTTATAAATAAAACTCACAGTGTCATTCTTCTCCCTTTCCAGACAGCAGGTATCACTCCCCACACTCCAGCAAGCCTAGAATTTATGTCCCCTTACATTTCTACAACCTGCTGCTGCCTTACTTTCAGCAATAAGTTTGATTAAAGTGTGCTTGCCTGGAAATAGGAAAAGGGAGGGGAACGATATATTGTTTTTTTTTTTTTTTTTTTTCTAGTAAGGCTTTAACAGGCTACTTGACTTTATGCCATTGAATAACTGCGATGTTAAAAAAGCTGAATTTAAATAGATATGGGTTGAATTCAGTTGCTCTTATATTTATCTTGACTAGTCCCCATTTTTTTTTCAGTGTCCTATTGCTACCCCTACAAAGTATGTGCGCAATTTCACTGCACTAAGAAATAGACTCTGTAGGATACATGTGACCATGATCATGCCTCATTTACAGTATTGAGCCCACCAGGCCCATTATATTCTATTTACTTCTATTATGAAAGACTACAATACATGTATCATTACAGAATAATCTAAAAGCAGGGATGAAAAAGAGGAAGGAAAACAAAAATGAACCTTAGGAAGCTTCTGAGAAATACTTATTAACATTTTACTATTTCACTGAAATCCTTCTCAGATTTTTTTCAGAAATGTGATCATACAGATTCATATCTTCTTTTCTTTTTTTATTCAGAAAAAAATGAATATATTTTTATGTCAAGATATACCTGTGCCACAAACAACTCAATCTAACTTTGCATATTTAATTTACTCTGGACTTTTTTTCTTCTTCTACTATAATCATTGTTACATTAAACATACCTTGAGCCATAAATAAATAAATAAAGCGTGCTTGCCCAGAGACCCTCTGGGTGTGCTAAATAAATGTGAGAAACTCAACTCAGAAGCCCAGCCAGCCCCAGGACTGAGGATAGGATATGGTGGGTCTGCATTTCCCAAGCACTAATTCTGTGCTTCAGCCAAACAAGTGTTTTTAGGTTGCTCTACTATTGCACTTGGTCCTTGCATCACCAGAGCACCCTGTCCACCCATCTGCAGTGGGGGGCCCCCCTGCCTCTTGCTGCCCAGCCCAAACACTCCCTTCCTCATTCAGTTGCTGGGATCAGTTGCTGGGAATTGGCTCTCTCTTCTCTATACTCCCAGTTCCTGACCCACTTCCCTCTCAGGGCATGGGACAGTCATATTCCACCTTATATTATGGCTATGTATGCAGAGATGTTCTGGAAAAAAAAAAAAAAAGACTTCTATGCTCTTCTGTCTGCAAAAGTATCAATTTCTGACTTTCTAATTGTTGTGGGAGAAAGAATGGAAAGGCAATTCCCCACCTCCCACAGAGGCTGATACACCTACCTCCAGAGAGCAAGTAACACCATCATATTCCAAGAACTAGGCCATGGTTCTCAAACTCTGGAGAGCTTACAAGAAAGGGCAAATCCTGGGGTCTATTCCTGCTCCTAAAGCTTTAAACTCCCCAGGTGATTCTGATGCCAGTGCCATTTTTACTTGGAAGGTTTGGTTCCCAAAGAAATTAACCTGGATCTTGCAGGGTGGTGTCATGGGGATGGGGGGAGACCAGGGTGGAGAAAGAGAGGGTAGTGCTTTGAAACAAACAGAGAGGCATGGCCCAAACCTTGGGAAAGGGAGGGAATGGAGAAGATGTTCTAGAGTTTTGAAAGTGCCAAGGAATATGGGAGGACTGCATGGTAGGCCTAGGGAGGCTCTCCAGCCTCACTGGTTATTCTGTGTCCAAATGACCAAGCCCATCACACATGGGAATGGGGACAGCTGCCTTCAAACAAACCTCATGGCCATAAACCAGGGTACCTGGAGCAGCAGTCAAATGAATGAGAAAGCCAGACACCTTCCCTAGATCTCTGGGCTCAGGTAAGCCCTGAGGTTTCTACGGTTCCTGAGAAGGGGATGGGGTTCTCGGAGAATGAATTTCTTATCAACTATGGTAGGAAGAGTGCTCTTTAAAAAAAAATAAAAAATAAGACATTTCTTATATTCAACTATCACAGAACAATTTCTTTTTCTAACATCTGTATTTCTAATATTGTATTTCTAACATTTCTAACATTTGTGCAATCCACAAAATAGGTATTTAGAAACCAGTGAGCAATGGATAAATGATGCTGAACTGATAGGGAAAGACCACTGTTTAATACAGAAGGTTTGAAATGAGAGAGGGAAGGACCTCTAGTTTGCCTTTATCTTTTCCACCAAGAATGATCTTCACTATTATGAACACGCAACACAGGCAGAGGACAGGAAGGGATGGCTGGCTCCCCTGAGAAGTAAAGATGGCCAGCTTGTGGCAGAACCTGTTAGGCTCTGAGAAAACCCAAGGTACCTGACAGACTCCTTGGGGGCTGCTCCTGAGGCCAACAGCTTCATCAGGGCTCAACTCCGCCTGGTCTGGGAGCCTGTCCAGACCAGGGCCCCTCCGCTCTTTGACTCTCCCTGAGAGATGAGGCTCTGCAGACGCAGAAGATCTCACTTCAGGACCCGAAGCCTTGGCTGCCTCTGGGCTTCTGGCTTCACCACACCAACCTTGCCCATAGCTCTGGGCTGCAAGGCTGGAAGCCAGGAGAGAAATGATTCCTCCCATAAGAACTCAGGCCTGTCTACAAAGAGCTTTCCACTCAGGCCTCAGCTGTGTCAAAGATGGAAGACTCTGTGACCACTTTAACCTGGGTCTACTGCCGCTGCCTCCTTGAGTTTTGCTGTGACCCCCAAAAACTTTCTTGTAAGAAATCTTGCCATTTGCAACCACATGGACAGATCTAGGAGGTATAACGCTAAGTGAAATAAGTCAGTCAGAGAAAGACAAATACCATATGATTTCTCTCATATGTGGAAATTAAGAAACAAAAGAAAGAAAAAAAGAAAACAAACCAAAAAACAGATTCTTGAGGGAGGGGGACTGACCTAACAAGGTGAGGCTTTATTTTTATTTATTTATTTATTTATTTATTGAAGATTTTATTTATTTACGACAGAGAGAGATAGAGAGAGGGAACACAAACCCAGGGGAGCTAGAGAGAGAGAGAGAAGCAGGCTCCCTGCTGAGCAGGGAGCCCAATATGGGGCTTGATCCCAGCACTCTGGGATCATGACCTGAGCCAAAGGCAGACACTTAACCAACTGAGTCACCCAGGTGCCCCGCAGAAACGAGACTCTTAACTACAGAGTACTGATGGCTACCAGAGGGGAGAGGGATGGGGGGATGGAGGAAAGAGGTGACAGGGATTAGGGAGTGTACTTGTGATGAGCACAGGGTGATGTCTGGAATTGTACACCTGGAACTAATATTAAGACTGCATGTTAACTATATTGGAATTAAAAAAAAAAAATAAAGAATAAAAGAACACGAACACAAACAAAAACCAAACCAAAATAATATTCTTTAAAACAAAACAAAAACAAACCGAAGTTCTATGTGGAGCTCTCTGTTGAGACCACAGGCCCTGGACTGGATCCCAATGCCCATCACCCAGTTGCACACATTACCCATCTAATGCTGGTTTGTGCTGGCACACAAACTGTATACACAGGCTCTGGTCAGAGCCTCAAGGCTAGTTAATTCCACTCGTTCCTGACATCAAGCTAACACTCACCGTCTGTGCACGCCCAACCTCCCACCTCAATACTGCTCTGTGCTTGCTTTCCCACGTGTCCTTGCAGCCATTCCTTTCACCACTCTAGAATTCCTATTCCATCTTACCATGATCATTAATAATTTAAAAATCATTAAGAACTGCATACACTTGGTTGGACTATCTACAAAGACCATAGCTAATCACGCAAAGCAATCGTTCCTTAATCCTCTCCTTAAGGTTTCTCTCTTTGGCCTCCGCATTTTTTTAGGTTTCTTTTTTGTTCTTTTAGGGTTACCTTTTTTTTTTTTTAATCACTAATAAGTTTTATTTTATTTGCTATTTCTTGACTTAACCATGTTAGGCATCACTTACTGACTTCCTGCTCTAACGGAAGGTGACTGAGGCCACCATCCCCACCTGCCCTTCCAGTCAAGTTACATCATTGTTTTTAGTGCCTCTCTTGGTTTCTGTGGCATTATTCTGAGGGTGATGGTGTTGGGAAGGATGCCAGCAGAGACGGGCAATGGCTAGAACACCGCTGGATGCAGGGAAGGGATGTGCCTGTTAGCCACAGGCAGCCGCAGGAGCAGGAGACAATGTGGTGAGGCCCCCTGCAAGGCACACAGCCCATGGGGAGGAGCCCTCAGGCCTCTGATGCACCCCTGCTTGCTCCCTTTGCCATTTCACAGGGAGAGGTGTGTTAGACAGGGTTTTGTCCCTGACTCTTGACTGTCCTAGAGACTGTCCAACAGCAGTCAATGACTGGTAAAAGCCTAGTAAAATGCTGTGTCCTTCCTGCAAAGTGAAACAGAAGGCCAGTTCCAGATACATCGCAGCTGGCCTACAATGGTCCCAGCCAGGCTAGGCCACAGGCCTAGCTGAGGCTACCTTCAGGAGGTTAAATAATAAAGTGGGGCTTTAATATTGTTTTCTATTACTTGTATTATCTTTAAAAAAATTTTTTTATTATAGAAAATTTAAAACTTTTTAAAAAGTAGAGAGAACAGTATCATGAACCCAATGTGCTCATCACCCACATGTAATAATTACCAGCTCAAGGCCAGTCTTGTTTCATCCATATGCTTCTCCACTTCCCCCACAACCATATTATTTTGAAGCAAATCCCAGGTTTCCTATCGTTTCATTCTAAAATATTTCAATCTATGCAGTACCTCTTAACTACCTCTTTATAAAATTAGGATGCTTGTGTCCTCATCCCTTTCTTTTCTTCTACCTCTCAACTCTTCTGACACCATGCTAGAACAATTCAATCTTCTAATATCAGACTATGCCGAGTGGGATGACAAATTTCTGCCCCTGGTAGGCAGTCATTCTGTCAAGAGCAGAAAAAGCTGTCAGCACCTTTAGAAAAGATGCAAAAGTTGCAAAAAAAACCAGAACAAAGTTCCAATACCAACCCCAAAGCTCCCATATGTACAACTACTCATCCATCTAGTGCTCATTTGTGACGTGTCTACTGCTGATCAGCTCTATGCTGTGACACTGAGGACACAGAAATCTAAGACACTGTCCTTGCCCTTAAGGAAATCTTTGTTGGGTGAAACGCCAGATGAGTCTACAGCTGTGGAGGCACAGATGAGGAAAGCAAGTTGCAATGGAATGTGCCTGAGGGTCATTTGATGGACCCCTCTCCTGGGTTTCTAAACAAGAATTCTACCTGGACTCCCCAACTCAGGTCCAGCTCCTTCCTTCCATTCTCCCAACTGCTGCCAGAAGGACCTTTTGAAAACACCGATCTTCATCACTTCTTGGCTTAAAACATTTCAACAATTCCCAGTGGTTTTCAGGCCCTCGGCCGAAACCTCCAGTCTCTTCCCAACAGCCTTCGCCTAGGTGTCCAGCGCTGCCACTTCACCTCTGTGAAACTCCCAGTAGTTCTTGAAGGTGATTGCATATGCCGGTTTCCCACCCCGAACACCCCTACTCCCCAACCTCACTCTCCTGAGATTCAGCTCTGCTACTGCCCATCCTCACTTAGACTCAGGCAGCATGGGACACTCCCCTCTCTGCCCAGGACTCCCAGAAGCAGGGGGGCACAGCCTGCCACCCAGCATCAGACAGCCCCTCCTGTCCATTCAAGGCTGCTGCTCGGGGGCACAGAGTTTGCTGCATGAGGAGATGTTAAAGGAAGCCTCCCGGCTATGGAGATCACAGGGGAGAGATCTCCTAGAGATGGAGATTTACCTGTCCCAGCCACAGGTGGTATTCACAGACGGCATGGACGAGACTGTCCAGGGAGAAATGATCCAGAAAAAATTCAAGGGAGCAGTGGTACTGAAGAATTAAGAAAACACAGCCAAAGTCATGGGTGAAAAGTGGAAGAGAAGAGGCTTTCAAGAAGGAATAATAAACAATGATCCTAATGAAAACCACAAGGTAGTACGAGAACCTCAAATGCCACTCTGAAACAAAGAAAGATTTATACTTTGAGTAGTTTAGTTCTAAATGTATTTCATAGCTTTATGATTCTTTAAAACTCTGATGGCACAGATCCCTAACACCAGGTGTAAACATTCATCATCATCATCATTACACAATACATACAAACATTAAAAGTGTACCTGACATTGTTCATAACAGCCGAAGAGTGAAAACAACCCAAGTATCCATCACCAGATGAATGAATAAACAAAATGTGGTATATCCAGACAATAAAATATCACTCAGTCCCTAAGAGGAAGGAGTTAAGAATCCAAACATACTAAATATGGATGAATCTTGAAAACATTATGCTAAGTGAAAGAAGCCAGTCACAAAGGACCATATGTTATGTAATGCAATTAATATGAAATGCCAGAATAAGCAAATTCTATAGCACTAGAAAGTGGGCTGGTGGTTGCCAGGGTCTAGAGGGAGGAAGGAACGGGCAGTGACTGCTAGTGAGTACGAGATTTCTTTTGGGGATGATGAAAATACTCTAAAATTGATTGTGGTCACGGTTACACAATTCTGAATATACTAAAAACTACTAAATTGTGTGCTTTAAATGGGTGAACTGTACAGTATGTGGATTGTATCTCAGTAATGCAGAAACCAAAAAAAGTATCTCTGAGTCAATAAAAGTTTCATACTTCCTTTGCTTAGGAAAGCAATCCTGTTAGCACCCATAAACATAACTCTAAAGTCTAAATGAAGGCTCAGTTCTCAATACAAATTCTGTGTTGGCTTTGCTTAGGAACACTAGCCTCTTACATAAACCAGCAGATGAAACACCCAGCATGGAGAGGGCTTTAATATTAGTTCCACATTACAGTAAAAACCTCTGTTGCAGAGCCAGTAACAACCCAGAACCCCAGCTTCACCGCCCACCTTCCTACCTCACATAAAACGTCTGTCTGTCCATTCTCTATCTTGAATAACTCCCGTCCCAAACCCTGGGCAAGGGTATGCCAGCTGAGTCCCTGCTTACTGGCCAGGACACCCAGGATCGCCTTCAGAAATCAGAGGCTGAGGGAGGGGCGCTCACCCACAGGAGCAACTCACAAGAAAACAGGCACAACCGGCCCCAACAGACCCATCACCCTCCTGCACACAAGGCCTTCTCAATCTGGGTGGGTTTTGTTTTGTTTTGTTTTTTTAAAATTTTAAACTGCATCTATAAAGATTTTTCTAGTTGGTTTCAAATTCCCTCAGTGAGCAGTTATAGGTTTTGATCTGTTCCTAATTATGGAAAAGAATCCTGGGATTGGTTCAGAGGGAAGGAACTTGAGTTTAACATTACCATTTTTAAAGCACCAAGGTTTATGTGAATTCTGAGTAGAGAACTGGATTTCCTCAGTTATTTTGCTTTAAAAAATGAGAGTCAGAGACAAAAAGGCTTTTGCCTGTACTGAAAGCCATACTAAAATTTAACTGAATGGCCTACACTGCACCCTGTTCTCTTCCTTCAACAAGTCTCTGCATTTTTACTGAATCTGGATCGTCTCTAAGGTGCATGGATGTGTTTAAGAGTGAACTACATGCAGGAAAGCTCAGGCTCTGAGGAGATTAGAAAGTACGGAAAGGCAAAGATCCCTCTGTTGAGCACAGCACACCCTTCACGTGCCCAGGAAGACATGCACACACCCACACACGGTCCCGAGGGCAGAGACCCGGTGCCGTGTGAAGACACCGAGAGCACACAATGCCACAGGTCTAGTGCCCGCAAATACAGTTAGTGGTACCAAAGAGCGAAAAGACGCAGTTCCAACAGAACTTACCTGCTTGTTCAAGGAGAGCCTGGCAAGCTAAGTGGTGAGCTTGCCATAGTTTATTTTCGAAAGTGCTCCTGAATACAGCTTTCTTAAGTGGCTCTTATTCAAGTAAGTCATCTAGCCCAGGTAAAGAGCCCCCCCAAAATCAGGCAGCAAATCAACATCTCTTTGACTCTTAAACTTAAGATTAGTACTTTAAAAAATTAAGTGTGGGGAAGAGATCCCTCTGGAAGGAAATGCTCTAAAACCATTTCAGTGGCTTTCAGAGGGTGGAGCAACAGGGCACTGGGAGGAAAAAAACTAGAACTCAGCATTGGCAACAGCACGACTATCTCCAGCACAAGAGCCTGTTTATATGCATGGAGCCCTCTTTCCAAATGGGAAAAATGTCAGCAGTGTAAGTTAAAATTTTCACTAAGAATCTTAAAAATGTTAATTATTTTTCAACTATACACAACAAAGCCCGAAGTTTAACTGACTCAGAAATAAGAAGGGATGTCAGTATGAAAATAATCCCAAGTTAAAACAAGCCAAGAAATAATATTTACTATACTCCAAATCAAATATTTTATATCTAATCTATAATTGGATAGTGTTACATGTTGCCACATTGAAATTGTCTGGCTGGAGCCTAGAGTTCAACCTCAATAGGGTCAAACAACCTAAAAACCTGGTTGGCGCCTAATATTTCCTTTACCTTGTTGGTGTGTACACTCTAATCCCTCCCCTTAAGTGTGGGTGGGCCTGACCTAATCAGGTCAGTGTATTTAATTATTTATTTGTTTCTTTGTTTTTAAACACGGGGCCTGAACCCATGACCTGACATCAACACCTGAGCCAAGATTAAGAGTCAAGACACCTAACTGACTTAGCCACCCAGGCCCCCAGATGACTGCTTTTAAAAGGGTCTTTGTGGGGTAGGGGAGGGCGGGGGGAAGGGCCTTTGGGTCAATCAGGATAAGTCAGAAAAAGTTGAAACTTCAGTAGATATACCTGTAATTTTGGTCTAAAATTTTAACTTTCAAATGTTATAGAAATGGAATCAAACAGTATGTAAATTTCTAGGATTCCCCCAACACCCTCCCAACTCAGTAAAATTTTCTTGGGATTCATCTAAATTGTTGTATCAACAGTTTATTTCTTCTTGTTGCTGAGAGTTACTCCAGGATATAAAATAGGTAAAATCTTAAAAGCTGTTTAAAAAAAAAAAAAGCAGTCAAAGGATGCAACTGAGAAAGAAAAGCACATAAAAGGACTCCGTAAAAAAAAAAAAAAAAAAGTATCCTGAAGATTAAACCCTTATTACCGGAGTCCTTATCAGAATCAGATTATACTGTGGCTATAAGGGCTGAATGGACAAAAAGAAAAGCAGTGAAGAATGAGAAAAAGTAACAGTAAGAAAAATCAAAAAAGAAAGAGAAGTATGCAAAATAGGATAAGGAGAAAAAGAAAGCTGCAAGTTAAGTCCTGACTGGCCATAACAATTTAAGAAAAATCAGGATTCCCTTATAAAGAAAGTACAATGTCTAAGGAAATTTCAGCCGTGAGAATTAGGGCATAATTACTAAAATGCATAAAAGTTCCCATTTTTAGAATTAGTCCTGGACTATCCATTAGCCACGCAGATGCCGCTGTGTGAAAGGCCCGTAACTGTTGCCTGCTGGAACATCTGTTTTTATCCCTTCCAGTGTTTAATGACTCTGGGAGATAATACACTGCAGTTGTGCTAGTGATTAAGATACTTGGGGATAAAGTTCATATTTCTGACTAGAAGTATCTCATGATAAGCCAACAGAAGTTGAATCTAGATGCATCATTAAGGTGTAATCAGAAATGATCAGGTAGGGACACCTAGGTGCCTCAGTCATTAAGCATCTGCCTTCAACTCAGGTCATGATCCCAGGGTCTTGGGATTGAGTCCCACATTGGGCTCTCTGCTCGGTGGGGAGTCTGCTTTTCTCCCTCTGCCCCTCCCCCTGCTTGTGTGTTCTCTCTCTCTCTGAAATAAATAGATAAAACCTTTTAAAAAAACAGGTGGTTTTTTTTTTTTAAAACAGCATATTGAAGCTGCGACCTACCATAAACAAGTTGAGTGGCAGTCCTAGTATGCTATGCCTTGTTACAAAAAGCTACTGCCAGAATCTTAGTAAACACAACATTTTAAAAAGTTCTTTCTATATTCATAACAAATTATGACAAGCGAGAATTAGATTAAGCTCTTCCTGCGTCGTATTTTACTAAAATTTTGTACATCATATCTCCTGCTGAATTGTTTACTAGTAATGTTAAATGGAACTGATAAATAATTTTTACTTTATATTTTTATATAATCAGGTAACATGAAATATAATTTGATGTACAATTTTGCCTGTTACAGAGGGCATGCTAATTAAACTGGTATATACACAAAATATTTTGGCTTGACAAGAAGCTAAATAAATATTTCACTTTTTAAAGATTTTATTTTATTTTATTATTTATTTATTTATTTGACAGAGAGAGATCACAAGTAGGCAGAGAGGCAGGCAGAGAGAGAGAGAGGAGGAAGCAGGCTCCCTGCCGAGCAGAGAGCCCGATGCGGGACTCGATCCCGGGACGAGAGATCATGACCTGAGCCGAAGGCAGCGGCCCAACCCACTGAGCCACCCAGGTGCCCCAATAAATATTTCACTTTAAAAGAAAAGGGCTGTGATCCTTACTGAGTTGATTTAGTGTAAGATGTGAGGATTAGGTTGAAGTTCATTTATTTGTCGATGGTTGTCCACTTGTTCCAGCACTAGTTATTTGAAAGGCTATCTTTCTTCCATTGAATTAATTGTCTTTGTTCCTTCATCAAAAGTCAGTTGGACACATTTATGTGGTTCTGTTTCAGGGTTCTGTATTCTATTCCTTGATCTTTGTCTATCCCTCCACCAATAACCACAAAGTCTTGATTGCTATAGCTAAACAGTAAGCCTCAACATTGTGGACTGTGATTCTTCCCACAATATTCTACTTTTTTCACACCTGTTACAGCTATTCTAGAATCTCTGCCTTTTTGTATAAATTTTAGAATAAGCTGTTTATAGCTACAAAGAAAAATCTTGCTGTCATATTTAAAATTTTTTATAATTGGGGTCACCTGGATGGCTCAGACAGTGCCTGTCTTCGGCTGAGGTCATGATCCCAGGGTCCTGGGACTGAGTCCCACCTTGGGCTCCTTGCTCAGTGGGGAGCCTGCTTCTCCCTCTGCCTGTTCTCCCCCTGCTTGCATACATGCTCTTTCTGACAAATGGATAAATAAAATCTTAAAAAAATAAAGTTTTTTTATAATTGGGTTAAAAATATTTAAGATAAAATTTACTGTTTTAAGCATTTTTAAGTGTACGATTCAGTACTCTCAAGCACAGATGCTGCAAAGATTAGAGGATAGTGTGAATACCTTTGTGTTGATACATCTGAAAAAATAAAATAAATTAATGCCTAAAAAAAATTATTTTAAATGACTGAAACAGAAAATCCAAAATATCCTACAACTTTTAAAGAAGTTGAATCAACAGTTAAAAATAAAATTCTACAAACAAAAAAATACTAATGATTTTACAAGGGAGATTTTTTTTTTTAAAGACTTATTTATTTGCTTATTTGACAGACAGAGATCACAAGTAGGCAGAGAGGCAGGCAGAGAGAGAGAGAGAGGAGGAAGCAGGCTCCCTGCTGAGCAGAGAGCCTGATGTGGGGCTCGATCCCAGAACCCTGGGATCATGACCTGAGCTGAAGGCAGAGGCTTTAACGCACTAAGCCACCTAAGCGTTCCTACAAGGGAGATTCTAATCTTATATAATCTCTTCCAGAAATGAGAAGAAAACTCCTCAATTTATAATTACTAATTATTAAAGGTTAGTTTAACCTTGATAAAAAAACAGAACAAGGACAGCAAAAGAAAACTGGAACAGTGGTATCATTCACTGAGAAAGGAAGCATGGGGTTTGGGGCTAAGGTCACAAGAATGACTACGTGCCGATGGCAGGAGCTCGTGATTGTCCAGTTGGAGATGTCTAGGCAGCAACTGAGAATACTGGTATGGAGCGCAAGCAAAGCTGGGCTGGAGACAGAACTGAGAATCACCAGTACAGAAAGAGCACCAGAAATCCTGTAAGTAGGATGGAATTACCCAGGGAAACTGTGGAATGAAGACAAACGAGAACCAACGTCGGATTCCCAGCTAATCTCAATGATTAAGGGAGGAGATTCCCTCAAGAGCCTGGCCAGAGAGTCAAGGAAAGAAGGACCAGGAAGACAAGAAAGACAGTGACTCCAATGACTCACTGAGAAGGAGAGGGGACTGGAGAATTGGTTGGGTGACTGGCTTCTGCTAAGACAGGACCGTTTTCAGGATGTGGTGAGGAAAGGAGGCAAGGCTGCAGGCTGAGGAATGAGTGGGTAAGAGGAAGCACAAACAGGGAGCCAACACCAGAGAACGCCGGCTGAGGAGGGAAGCAGAGAGTGTGTAAGATCAAAGGGAAAGCAGACTAGAGGATGAACACATGGGTGACCGGCTAGACAGAGAAAGGGAAGCAGTTGGTGAGAAAAAAACACAATACAAAGCCTATCCCCACATTGCAGGAACAGAAAGATTCTTCTTTAGTCACAGTCCCAAGGCATGAACACAAAATCACCAGGACTTGGTTTCAAACCCATCCTAACTGATCAGTGACGCCTTGTTTCTGAGAGTCGGCAGACAGCCACAGACCAGGCCCATGACCATGCTTCTGTGGCTAACACTGGCCCTGTCCCTGAAATTCACCCCACCCTGGATTCCATTTTCACCCCCAAAGAGAGGGGGTATAAAAGCGAAAAGTACGGAGGCAAGGCCTGGAGGACACAGCGGCAGATGACAAAGAGTAGAAATGGGCCATGGGTCTTGGGTAAGAGAGTCCACTGAAACCCTGAGAACTGAGAAAAGGCTCAAGGTTGATAGCATCAGTGGCAGCAGCAGGTAACACGCCTTCAGGTCACACATACAAAACCCCTGTTATGTGGAGAGCTACGTGACCTGTGAAGGTGAGGCCAGGACTCACACGGGCCGTGCTCTTCCCCACGCAACCCGATGCTGCCGCCCACTCCACCCCAATCTATCTTCTTTAAACTCTGACAGCAGTTGTGGCATCCTTCCATTGGACACTTCCACACTCTGGCTCTCACTGGTTTTCGGTGTGTTTCATTTAGCCCTACTTGATTCATTCCAGAACTGAAGCTCTGCAGGCTTTTTACATGGGAAGTGCTCAGTGAAGAAATGAATACAGCTGTAATTACCAAACTTGGAACATGCCGACTGCCTTTCAGAAGGGCTTATCGTTCTCTTTCTTAAGTGATTTAAGCCATCCCCACCACTGCCTTCCTTATGGTGGTGATGTGCTCAGCACTCCTTTGCCACAGACACTACAAAGGCAAAACAGTATCGTACACCCCATTTACCTCAAGTTTTAAATTAGTGGATTTAGTCTCCACTGAAAAGTTTTCACTGTCTGCAGGTTGAGACCACTTCTTACCTGAATTTTGATGGGCCAGGTGAAATTACTGACATAAACGAAGAAAGTGATATTTGGGTGGTTGCGAAAATCAAACTTCTCATTAGAGAAGCTATCTTTGTACTCCTTAATGTTGGTTTTTGAAACAACAGGCATCTCTTCTCCAGCCTGGGTTCCAGCTGTCAGGAAGAAAAGAAAGAAATACAAGAGTCTATTTTTTTGGACAGAATCTGCCCTCATTAATAACAACAGTCAGCACTTACTCAACACTTACTACGTTCCAGGAATAGCCTCTAAGAGCACAATCTCATCTAATTCTAACAATTTTCCTTATTCTCATTTACAGATCAGGAAACTGACGTTCAGAGAAATTAAGTAACTTAGTTCAGGTCACATAGCCAAGCAAGAAGCAGAGCTGAGATTTGCAGCAGGAAGGCTGATACGCAAGGCTGTGCCCTTAACCAGAATAGCTCCTCCAGGAGTCACTGCGGCTTCTCTCCACTTAAACAACCAGACACCTAGCTGTGAACATACAGATACCTGGGGCACCTGGGTGGCTCACTCAGCCTGTCCCCACAGGAGGCAAGGGCATGTATAACTGATGTCATTGACACAATTCTAGGAGATAAGTACTGCTGTCTGCTCTTCGTGACAAATAACCCTAAGGTCCAGAGAGGGTTTCAGACACCTGTTTGAGTCTCCCAGGTCACAAGAGGCAAAGGTGGGTTTCAAACCCATCTGTCTGACTCCAGAGCCCCATTTCTCAACAACCACAGGAATTTCTCAATCTACTACCAATCTACTCCACTTGGAAGGTCTTCTCTAGGTATGTCTTTACCTGAGAAGCTGGCGGCCCAGGTGATGTTGAGGTTAAAGTTTTTGGAGGCATTGATGAACATGTCCAAATCCCTGTTTTGCTGATAAGCAGTGCAAATAGTTAGAAAAGTAATTACAACAGTTTCCAGATGTTAAAATAAAGAAGTAATTAAAATTTGCTACTCTTGATTTTAACTACAAAACAGTTATTTTACAGTGTCTTAAAAGGAACTCATGCTTAAAACGGTCAGTAACATTTCTACCCAATATAAGCAATATATCCCAAGTAAGTTTCATTTCTCTCTCATAAACATGCATGTGATTTAATGCTTTATCAAATGCCTAACTCCATAAGAAAGTAGGCTTTAGAAAGCCTCTGACCAGAGAACAACGACTTAAATTCTATGACCTATGTTAGGGGAATCAGCTTCCCAAGGATCCTCTGGGAAAATTAAAGATACCACAATTGGAAGATCTCGTCTAATTTATTTTGATTCTTGGTTTTAATGACTGAGAAAGATATCTCTGAGAAATGCATTGAGCCAACAGGTAGACGTGCACTACTGGCTACACTAGGTAAATTGTAATATGAATTTTCAGTTTTCACTGAAACTTGACTAATAAATCTTTCTTGTCTTCAAAGAATTATTTTTGCAAATGAATCAGATGTTGTATTTTTATATTTTACAAATGGATCCAATCCTGCTGGAATTCTTTTTCTTCAAAGGCCGGAAAACAAGTCAGAACAATAAGATTTTTAAGGGTGTTGTTTTGATGCTAATTACAGCACAAAACCTTAACAATGGACAGATTTCCAAATAGCCATTTTCAAAATGTGATCTCCAAACCAGGAGTTTCTCTCCCAAAGCAGTTAGTTACCTTCTTGCTTATTGATATAACCTCACCTTCCTCTTAAAGGGACAGCTCAAGTGTTTATTTTTAATATTTTGTGGAAGAATACTATTAACCATTATGTCTTTCCAAAGAAAGGATCAACAAACTTGAAATCCTAGTCCTTTTATAAAAGACAGAACATACACTTTAGATAACTCCATTAAATATTCTGTCATAAGATAAACAAGGAACTCCAGAGAGGTCAAAAGATTTTCATGGTCACTCACCTCATTAAGAAGTATTACCAAGAGTCTATTATGTTTATTCAAAAAATATTAACAACATCAATTACATCCTGCAAGACTGAGTACTTCAACCAATTGCTTATGAATAAGATATTAAATAAATTTCACGTGTGGAATTTTTGCTATAATTTTATTCCAAACTCTTTTTTATTAATTCCAGTCAACATAGCCATTCAAATGATATGATATACAGTGTGTCCACATAGTATTTTCATTTAAGGTCATCTATTATTTTTAATTCACTCTCTAGTACATTTCTTCTTAATTTTATCATTAAAATGGAATAAAAAAACAAATCTTACTTCCATTTGATTGTAAACATCCCATACTCTGGATTTTGTTATACTACTAATTCATTTATTTTTTAGATTTAGCAATGTTTGTTAACAATAACATTTGTTAACAAAGGAACACAACCTGGCTTACTGTCATATTATTTTCCATGTATTTTTCATCATGTTTATGATGACAGGAATTTTGTAATGTTAAGTGGCTTTGTGTTATGTTGATGAGAAATAAACCTTCAAGGAGGTTACTAAATAATTTATCATCAAGTTTAGTAAAATTTCATTATGTACTGGAGTGGCCATTGAATAGACTTTATATTTTGTCAAAGATATCGTATAGGTGTGTCTTCATGTTCTGGACACTTCACTTTTATTTGTCATGCTATGTTGGGTCCCTTCTACCACCAGGCAGTTCCTTACGTCAGGCTGGCGGTCATCATTAATTAAAGTAGATATAAACCCACATTTCAAACAGTTGTCCTACTAATTCCAATTGTTTCTGGTTAACTTCTTGTTGGACCTGGCTATAATACTTCACTGTTTTTACCTCCCAGTAAGGCCAACAACCTCCTATAGGCAGAGAAGAATGTCCTCTGTGGGCTCCCAGGCATCAGTGACAATAACTTCAATCTGCAGCTTCTTTGAAAGTACTTGGTAAGCCTCTGGTCCATTCTGAGAGAGTAAATCTGGGCCCTGCCATGTGCCCCTCTAATCAGGGACATCCCCCTGCCGTCTTCTCTCCTTTTCTGTGAGGGCTGTGATGCGCTCATGGGCAAACCAAGTTTATGTGTAGAGTCAGTCAGCCTGGGTGTCAGATCCTGGTAAACCCGAACACCATCATTCTTGCCTTGGAGGTGGATAGGAGATAAAGGGTAGCTTCTGACATTTCTTTCCTGCACCTCGAAACAGTTCTGTGTACTCCACTCTGGAGATTACTGCTAATGTTTCTGCCCACAAATATCAAGAAAAAGATGCACATGAATTCAAAACAAAGCAAGAAAACTTAAAATCTTACTTCATCAGGGGTAGCCACAAAATTGATGGCTGTGTAGTAGCGGTCATCTTCCTGGGACAGGCTAAAGGTGAACTGATAGTCAATGAGAAGAGTATCTACGGAAAGAAAGAAATGTGTATTTAAAAATGAAAACAAATCAGAATAGGTCTCTAGACATACAGATTGATTTCCTTCAAAATATTCAATGCCAGGAAACACACTTTTAGCTCACTTACACCTGGGAAGTGGAAAGCTTTTCAAAGGCAGTCAAGTGGGCAGAATCTTTTTATTTGGACTAACCTATCAAACTCTTCTTACATCAAGATGCCGGTTAAGATTTTCAGCTCCAATCTAACTCACCTACAAATATTAACTGCTTATTGTGCTCTATAACACATTGGGTTTTGCTTAAGGATACAAAGTTACAAATTAATGGTAAAGAAGAAACCAAGACCCCATGGAAAAATGGTTATCCCAGGTCTGTAGCAAGGAATATGAGCCTTGATTATCTTGTTCTCAAAAGCAACAAAGCATTCAAAGACTAAAGTGATGTAGCCAAAGAAAATAGCTTTAAAGAGAGCCTATTGGACAAAGATGGTATAATTTTTTTTTCGGTACAAAAAAGGTGGTTTTATTCAAGCACAGGAACAGGACCTGTAAGCAGAAAGAGCTGCCTAAAGATGGTATAATTTAATTCTAAAAAGTTCATTGTAAAACTTGACAACCTGACTTAAAAATGGGACAGGGGAGTTGAATAGATATTTCTCCCAAGAAGATACACAAATAGCCAATAAGCACACGAAAAGATGCTCAACATCATTAATCATTAGGAAAATACAAATCAGTTAAAAAACCACAATGAGATACCACCTCATGCATGGTGGGATGGCTACTACCAAATAAACAGAAGATAATAAGTGTTGGTGAGCAAGTGGAGAAACCGGAAACTTTGTGCACTGCTAGTAGGAACATGAAATGGTTTGACTAATGTGGAAAACAGTATCATAGTTTCTCAAAAAATTAAAGAGAGAATTATCAAATGATCCAGCAATTCCACTTTGCAATACATACTCAAAGAACTGAAAGAGATACTTGTACACCGTGTTCATAGCAGCCAAACCTCATAGCTATTAGCCACAATAGCTAAAAGACAGAAGCAACCCTATGGTCCATCAGTAGTATACATAAAGTGGAATATTCAAAAGGAAGGAAACTCTGACATACACTACAACCTGGAACAACCTTGAAGACACGATGACAAAAGAAATAAGTCAGTCACAGAAGACCTGTACTAAATGACAGTACTTACATGAGGTACCTAGAGTAGTCAACATTATAGAAACAGAAAATAGAAGGGTGACTGCCAGGGGCTAGAGGAAGAGGGAAATGGAGAGCTGATGGTAAGTTTATTTTTAACTATTTAAGAAACTGCCAAATGGTTCTGCCAAAATGCCTACACCGTTTAATACTTCCACAAAGACAGATGAAGGTTGTACATAAAGGTTCTAGTTTCCCATATCACTGCTAAAACCTGGTATTTGCTTTCGGCTTTATTTTTTCAAGACAGATGAGTTACAGCATACCAGATTACAAAAAATTAACTGATATAGTGGGGCACCTGATGGCTGGGGGGCTCAGCTGGTTAAGCATCTGACTCTTGGTTTCAACTCGTGATTTCAGGGTCATGACACTGAGCCCTCCCTTGGGCTCAGCAGCTTCTCCCTCTCCCTCTGCTCCCCCTGGCTATCTCTCTCTCACTCTCTCTAAAATAAATAAATCAATCTTGGAAAAAAAAAAAAAAGAATTGTTTCTGGGGGCACCTGGTGGCTCAGCTGGTTGAGTACCAACTCTTGATTTCAGCTCAGATTGTAATCTCAGGTGGTGGGATCAAGTCCCACGTCTAGCTCCACACGCAGCACGGAGTCTGCTGGAGATTCTTTCTCTCCCTCTGCCCCTCCCCCTGCTCGTGCTCTCTCTCTCTAAATAAATAAAACCTAAAAAAAAAAAAAAAAAAAATGGTTTCTGACCTATATCCTGAATGTGCAATATGTTGACCCCAACCAGGTAATGGCAAATGAAATTAGGTTTCAAGAGAACATAAATGAGGAAAGCCAGAGGTATGTATTTCTGTAATCTCCCCTGATATCTGCTATGGGCATATTAACATAAACCACAACCATAATTAACCCAGCTTCAAATGGTGTTCCTATATGCATAAGTGTAACAGAATGGAAACACATCAAATTAGGACACACTTCCACGAAGGGCTATCATCTCATAGCACTTACCACTCTCAAACCTCGTTAAAGTAAATAACAAAGTTTTATTGAACTACTTTGCTTCTAGACAAATATGAATTGTGAAAACACTTACAATAACACGTTCCTTTGAGAGGGTTTCCCTGGTATCGATTTTCTACCTCGCATCTAGAGGAATAAAAATAAGGATTATTTTCTATCGATGGTTAAAACAAAATCTACATTCACCTTAAAACCACACAGCTCCTTTCCTATAAAACTACATTACAAACAAGTGTGAGTCATGATAATCACATTCTTCACGGTCACTCAGATCAGGCAGGCTGAGGAGCCTGCGTTCATGCTGAGTACCGACCACCCAGCACTTCATACCCTTCCAACTGACAAACGTTTGCCAAAGCACAGGAGACAAATCCAAATGTAATAAATCTAGATCCTACTTATTTTCATGAAAAACACATTTCAACTTTTGTGTGGACTAAATACTCCTCTAAAAGTGAAGTTAAAACATTTTTCAAATATCCTTTTCTCACTTCCTTCCTGTTCTCCCTGGATAAAACTGAGCCATTCTTTAAAAATAAGAAAAGGCTAAATATCAAGAATCACTTTCACTTTTAAAAAAAAAAAGTCCTTGAACATGGTTCACCAGTCTGGAGAAAAAAACAAGTTCTATTTAAAAAGAATCATTACTTTCCCCCACAAATATTATCTGTGAACATCAGCAAAACGCAGTCTCCCACTTCACAAGGCCATTTATACTGGCAGGCCCAGGAGCTAAGAGCTATTAGGAAGGTGGGGAAAGCTTGGGCCAAGCACTTTTCCTGGATAAATAATACACGATATTGTGTCCTTGGATCCAGGGTGATTCTTAGCACTTGCTTCTATCTAAAATCTCTTGAAAAGAAAGTCTTTCACTGGACCTCCACCTCATTTCGTTACTGCATGCCTAATTGAGGGCAGGAGTGATTAATTCTGCTCTATTATATGGTTCTGTTTAAAGGAACCCAGGTCCAAAAGCTAAACTTAATCTTTGATTAGACATTTCTTCATGTATTGGCTTTAAGGCATCATTAAATCAGTAAACGTGCCCAGTGGTTTCAACTTTAAAATGCAAACAGAGCAATTCCTTCCTTGAACATCACTATCAAAGTCACTGGTGACCTTACTACTAGTGTTTTTTGAGAAAAAGTTTACCAATGATGTATCTGCTTGTCTTAGCTTAATGTTGTGATACTACTATGACCTCTCTCTCAAGTTTCTTCTTGAGAGAATAAGTAAAGCTGGTGCTTGTGTTTTATGAGGTTTCCTAGTGAGGCAAACTGGTATATACTCGTTGGGGAACAATCTCTTGTTCCAACTCACCAGGGCACTAAAAACAATTATTGCTAGTACTGCTATTAATGGACAGGGAAACTGAGGTTCAGAACAGTTAAGTGATTTGTCTCAAGAGTGCTCTGCTTCTTGGAAGCAGAGCCAGGGCTAAAACTCCATGTCTGTCTGATGCTGTTGGCCTCCTCATGGGTGGGAGCCCCAGACTCTTCCTAGCAGACTAGTCTAGCAGACTTCACCAAGGAAAATGCTAGAAGAGGAGGGATGTGTTAAAGGCCAGGGGATCAACTCCACCGTCAGACAACCAAAATGCTAAATAAAACACTGTCCTGGAATACCAAGTCTTCCAGCTCTTTTTCAGGAAAGGGTACAATCTCCTGATGTGACAAAAATTGAACAGTGGTTGAAGGTAAGACTGATCCAAGTCAGCAATGCAGTCAGTGCCACTCAAACATAAAAATGTGACCTAAGGGGCCATCAAGGAATTGCTGCTGAACCTCCTCAGTATGGAGGCTGACCGAATTAGATCTGCCTGAAGTAGAAAAGGTAGAATTCCAAACTCATCGACCTGGGGATCCCCCCTAGAGCCCATAACAAAAGGGCACAGGGAAGGGGTGGCTCTTGTGGTCCAGCAGCATCATAGTTCCTTGGCCTCCCTGGTGTTCAGACCCAGCTACCCTGGCTGTCAGTCACTAAACCCACGTGTGGCCTGTGGCAAGAGTGTGGTACTCACAGCTGGCACTCATCCCCCTTGACGCCCTTGGTGGTGCAGAAGCACTTGCCCGTGTTGGTGTTACACAGCGATGCGTGCCCGTTGCACTTGCAGGCTGGGGAGAAGGAAAAGGAATGGAAGTCACAACTGGCTTGAAAGATCACCACTATCACAGACTTTTCCTGAAACACTGAATTGGATTCGATCAGAAAGACATTAGAATGAAAGCATTTAAAGGCCAAGATTCAAGTTTTTCAACTAACGATTTATCTCAAACAATGTAAAGGCAACATGAAAAGAACCAGAGTCCAAGGACAAGAGGAAAGAGAGTGCTGGCTTCTACTGCTATCTGAAGCAACCATTTGGATCTATTTTGATCTTCTCAATAGGCTGTTTTTCACTATTATGACTCATTCACTTGGTAAATATTTATGAAGCATCTCTCGGGTGCCAGGCGCTGGGTACGGGGGCACTGACTCAGTCCCTGCCCCCAAGGAGATGCTCTGAGCAATAACTGCCCCTCAGGGGGAGGCTTGGTCTGGCTGCACTCAGCCTCCAATGAGGTGCCTGCCCCACAGAGACCAAGTTTCAAATCCCAGCAGGGCTCAGAAGTGAGGTGAGATCTCAGTGGCAGGTCAGTGTTTCAGAGGCCCTGCAGGACTTGCACCTGGCCTTCTCTGTAGCCTCTGCAGAAACAGGCACCCATGTGTTGGGGGCCACAGGCATGGGGTCGTGTGATCACTGTCAAATGGATGAAGTCCAATCACAAAGTGTGGGGAAAATATTTTTACTCAAGACCTTTCAATCTGAGCCAGAAATGTTCTTGAAGAGTGGGGGGCAATGGCAGCAGAAGAGTACTAGTAACCACCACACACTGCCTAAGCACTCACTACGTGTCATTCACTGCTCTGACCGCTTCTGTCTCAACCACCATCCTTTTATCCCCATTTTATGGATGAGGAAACTGAATCCCAGAGAGGTTAAGGGATACACTGCTAAGATGCCAGCTCTCTCTTGGTTGCTCTGAGATCAATTCTCAAGGGCCAGGCTAAGGAGTCTGGAGGTGGCATGTGGGGAGGAGGTAGAGATTTTACTTCCTTATTTATTTTCCTACTCAGAACCTGAAGGGTCTTCCCACTGGAAGTAAGAACGAGCCAAAAAGCAGCTTGCCAGTCTCACTGATCATTTTTTTAAAAGGTATTAATTTATGATCTAACCCAAAAAAGTCCTTGCTTACAGCAATCTATTTGACATGCATACAGAAACAGAGAACTATTTAAATCTTCAAAATATACTAGAAGTGGGGCGCCTGGGTGGCTCAGTCAGCTAAGCATCTGCCTTCAGCTCAGGTCATGATCCTCGGGTCCTAAGATCGAGTCCCACGTTGGGCTCTCTGCTCAGTGGGGAGCCTGCTTCTCCCTCCCCCTCTTCCTCTGCCCCTTCCCCTTGCTTGTGAGCTCTCTCCCTCTGTTGAATAAACTAAAAAATTATATATATATATATATATATATATATAATATAAATTTGTATAATATAAACACACACACACACACACACACTCTCTCTCTCTCTCTCTCTCTCTCTCTCTCTACATGTATTGAGGAATCCAGCTCCTGGTTAAAACCCCATGTGTGGTGTTTTGGATTTGACCACAAGCCAAAACCCAGGCTTAGCCAGCAGATCTCCTGTTCCTGAGGGCGGTCTCTGAGGGAAAGCTGCAGTCACAGTCCCAGGGCAACCCACTCCCCAAGTCAGCCATGTTCCGTCACATATTTGCATTCCTAGCGCAGGTATCTTTGTTCCTGAGTCTCTTTATCTGGGCCTTGGGCAGACCCTCTTTGGGAGCCTTGCTGAGCCTCCTCAGGATGGGTGGAGGGGTGGGGGAGCCCTGAAGACATCGTCCCCACCCTCAGTCCCCAGCACCCTCCCTCTCCCTCCCCTCTCCAGGGCCCATGACAGGTTTTTGCTGGAGCTTTCTGTCCAGGGCTCTCCCCACCTCTGTGCTAATCCACCTGACGCTCAACCAACATCCAGTCCTGGAGGGAAAGGAAACGTGGGGACTCAGAGCTTTCTTGGGTTTAAGCTTAAGCCTCTGGCTTTACCACCACAGTAAGCGATTAAAGGCTTAACTCTTCCATTTTCAGCTTGCTGGCATTAACTGGCTACTCTGATACTTGGCAGCTCTGCTCACTCTCTCACAGGCTTAGCTGAGCTCCTGACAAGCATGACAACAAAGGCAGTATCCAAAACCAAGTGGCTTCTGTCCTCCTAGATATTCAAGTCAAACAGAGGCACTGCGTTCCAGCTGGTCTGAAATCAGTAACCCTGAGGGATTTACTTACGCTGACACCTTCCCCCGTTGGTGGGGTCACCATAGAAGCCAGATATGCAGGTCTCGCAGTGCTTGCCGGTGGTCAGGTTCTCACACTTCTCACAGATACTCTGATTAACGCATTTGCTGTGGCCATTGCACTGGCATGCTGGAAAAGCAAGAGTTAAAAAAAAAAAAAAAAGGCATTTTAAGGGGACTGTACCGTGGTAGAACAGAGTAGAGTAAATTCCATGAGATTTATCTGCAATTATCTATTTAAGTTCTTTATTACCTCTAAAGATAAAATCATTAAAACTGGCCCACTAAAAACAAGTTGGAAAAATAAGATAAAAATATCCATACAGGACTAGTCCAAGAAAATCAGAAATACACCACAACAGGGTGAAAATCTATAGCCCTTAAAAAAAAATTTGTTGCTGTTCATAAAAATAATGCATGTTCATGATAGTAAATTTAAAAAATATAAGGAAGAGGGGAAAATCATTTTCAATTGCACCATACAGAGATCACTGCGCATATTTGGGATTTTTAGTTCAGGAAATTTATTTTTACTATATAGTTTTACAAAGTTGTGCTTATCTTAATACTTAACTTTGATTTTTTTGTACTTACAGCACAATTACTTTAGCACGTTATTTCATCTATCATAAATAAAACTTTAAATGGCAGAATGATGTGTATGATCCTAATAGTTACTTAACCATTCCCTTATATTCTGATATTTAGTTTGCCTTCAATTTTTCTTTTTTCTTAAAGATTTTATTTATTTATTTGACAGACAGAGATCACAGGTAGGTAGAGAGGCAGGCAGAGAGAGAGAGAGAGGCGGGGAAGCAGGCTCCCTGCTGAGCAGAGAGCCCAACGCGGGGCTCGATCCCTGAACCCCGGGATCATGACCTGAGCCGAAGGCAGAGGCTTTAACCCACTGAGTCACCCAGGTGCCCCTCAATTTTTCTTTTTTAGAAAAATTACCATCTTTATATATAAAAACAGTCCCACAAGTGGAATTATTAAGATTCTTAACGCACATAGGACCTTACAACCAGAAAGGCATATGAAAGGTGGACCTCTCAGGACTGCTCAGGACAGCTGGTTAGGCTGTGCACTGTGGACTCCAGTAAAACCAGAGCGCACAATCTACACTGCAGGCACAAGATCTGACTCTGTAAATCTTTGTCCCCCAGCTTTACTGAGATACTACTAACACATAATATTGTGTGAGGAGCATAATGCACCCATAGCATTAGCTTTGACTAACGTTTTGATTTGTTCTATGTAGACTGTAAGTCTACATAGCAATTATTATTGCACCAAAAATACTTAAGAGGTGCGGGATATGCACATCGTTCCTGTGAAGATGAATAACTATATATATAAAAGGCAAAGCACAGCACACACACAAAAAAGCAACACCTAAAATTATTTACCAATAAAATCCATATCCTAGATAAAAAGACTAGGAACATGCTTCTCCCTCCTTACCCCTTCAAAATCCCACTGAAATTACTGAAAAAAAAAATGTAAAAACAAGGATAAACCCATAGCAATATGGGATAAGAGAAAAGGTGCTATCAGATGTATTGAGAAATACTTCTCAATTACTGAGCAATTTCTAGAAATTATAAAACAGATGGTGTCAATCTGACAGAAAGGGAGTTGAGACATCTGTCTTCTAGTGCAGAAGGAGGGGACAGCTAAAGTGACTAGATGCTCGTTACCAATGGACACCTGAAAAATCCATTTGGGGCTGGGAGACAGAGCAGGCCTCGGGAGAGTGGCAGACAGCAGGAAGTGCCTCCTGACCAGTTACGTGTCTGTTCAACCTCCCACCCCATACAAAAATAAACTCCAAAGGGCTGATGGACCTAAATATAAGAGAAAAATCTATGAAACTTTAAAAAGAAGAGATAGAAGTAAATCTTTGTGATCTTGAGTTAGCTACGCACTCATTTCTTAGATAGAATACCAAAAACACATGGGATAAAAGAAAACACCAATGCCCCAGATTTAGAAAATTTAGAACTTTTTAATTTCATTTTTATATTTCAATTTTTTATTTCATTTTTATGTTTCAAAAGATACAACCAAAAAAGTAAAAAGAAACCCTCAGAATGGGAAAAAATATTTAGAAATCATATAGTCAATAAGAACTTGTATCTAGACTTCATAAAGAATTCTATGAGTCGGGCTCAGTGGGTTAAGGCCTCTGCCCTCAGCTCGGGTCATGATCCCAGGGTCATGCAATCGAGCCCTGCATCGGACTCTCTGCTCATTGGGGAGCCTGCTTCCCCACCCCTCTCTGCCTGCCTTTCTGCCTACTTATGATCGCTGTGTGTCAAATAAGTAAATAACATCTTTTAAAAATTTTGTTTTAAAAAAAAAGAATTCTATGAGTCAATAATTAACAGACAAATACACAATTTTAAAATGGGCAAAGAGGGGTGCCTGGGTGGCTCAGTGTAAGCCTCTGCCTTCAGCTCAGGTCATGATCCCAGGGTCCCGGGAATGAGCCTCCCATCGGGCTCTCTGCTCAGCAGGGAGCCTGCTTCCCCCTCTCCCTGTCTCTCTGCCTGCTTGTGATCTCTCTCTGACAAATACATAAATAAAATCTTTTTTTAAAAAAAGGGCAAAGAATTCAAAGAGACATTTCTCCAGAGAAGACGCAGATGGCCTTCAGATGCTCGACTTCATCAGTCATTAAAGAAATGCAAATCAAAACCAGAGATACCACTTCTCACACACTACATCTCTCAAAAAACAAAAACAAAAACAAAGTCCCCCAAACCAAAAAAATAACAGATACAAGTACTGATGAGCACATGGAGAAGTCTCAATCTTTTCAGGCTGGCCAGGGAGGGTGAGACATGGCACCGCTACTTCAGAAAACCCCGTGCCCATTACTGCTCATGTCTATCCCCTGGCCTAGACGATCGCTGAACTCCTTTTTGTCTCTGTGTATTTGCTCTTTTGTGTGTTTGCTCTTTTTCGGACGTCTCACATAAATGGTATCATACAACATGCAGTCTTTGCATGGGACTGCCTTTACATAGCAGGCTTTTGGGGCTCATCTGTGTCGCAGACTACACTACTCCATTCACCCCTTTTATCACTTAGCAGTGTCTATCATATGAACGTATCACATCATGTTTATCCATTCGCCACTTGACAGGCACTGGGTTGTTTCCATTTTTGTCTATTATGAATAATGCTGCTATAAGCATTCACTGCAAGTTTCTGCGTGGACATATGTTTTCAATTCTCCTGGGCATATACTGGGCCATATGAGAACTCTATGTTTAACTTTTTGAGAAACTGCCAAACTGTTTTCCAAAGTGGCCACACCAGCTTACTTTCCTTCCAGCAATGTGAGGGTTCCAATTTCTCGAATGTTGTTGAGCATCTTTTCTTGTGCTTATTGGCCATTTGTGTATCTTTTTTGCAGAAATGTCTATTTCAGTCTTTTACCCACTTCTTAATTGGGTTGTCTTTTTACTGTTGAGTTTTAAGAGTTGTTTACATATTCTGGACATTAGACTCTTACCAGATACTAAATACGATTTGCAAATATTTTCTCCCACTCTGTGGGTTGCCATTTCACCTCATATAGTCTTGATATTAATAAAAATGCAAAGACTTAAATACTTCATGCGTTAAACTAGTAGATTAGAAACAGAATGATAGATCCGTTGACATCTTAGAGAGGAAAAAAGAGAACACAGAAAACTTAATTGTTTGGAGGGAAAAGACTAGTTTCTTATTTTACATTTCCTTGCTCTGCTTCCTTTTCTGAGAAAGATTTCTTTATATTCTTTACCCACTTTTTCTATTGAGCTGACAGTGATTTCTTCTGGAGGGTAGAGGTTTGCATACTCAGGATGATAATCACTTATTATACACTCTACAAATATGTTCCCCCAGCCTGTCTCTTGCCTTTTACCATTACTCCCCATGGTCTTTCCCTTACAGAAGTCCTCACAAAGAGCCTTATTGTCAGTGGCACTTCAGACTCCTGGAGATGTTCCTACTCACTAACCTCCTGGGGGTCTTTGCACCTGCCTAATCCCCCTCTCCCTGGTATTCCGGAGACCCTTCAGCATATTCCTGAATATTTACTGAAAGTCTGAATCAAAGGCCAATCTCTCAGGGCAGCATCCCCAGCAGGGATAGAGTCAGGCTTTAGACCAACTCATGGTCTATTCCTTCTGGCACCAACCACTGGAAGAAAGGAATAGAAGGGAGCAGAGGGAGAGCAGGATGAGGGAAGGAGGTTAGAGGAGGCAGACAGGCTTAATTTTCCTCTTGCCAAACGGGATAGGGACCTTTTCCACTCTCCCTATTCTTAGAGTTTTTCAAGAAAAACCTGTATTTACAAATCCTGTCTGTTTCTTTGATATGTATATTATATAAATCTTTTTTTAAAAAAATACCTCAATCAACCTCTTGTCAGCACAACAATCCAGGAATTTTTTCCTTAAGGGCCTGGGAGCCATCGCTTTGAAATGTAACCATCAAGGAAGGCAGCGCTCTACATTCCTGTCACTTTGGGATATAGTCTGGGTGCCTTCATGCCAAAGTGTAACCACCTGCTTGCCATAAAGATACAGGATCTTTTTTTTTTTTGGATAAAGGCAATTAACTAACACAGATGGCCACCCCAATTACCAAGTAAATTCAGGATACACTATGAATGACGGTACAGCAAACAGTGCTGTCAAATCCTCTCATATGAGGACAAGTTATCATTCACCTTCAAAACATTTATGTAACGGATTGTATATGCCTGGCTATTTAAAAGGGTGAGATTTCTCTCTGTTTTTGCAGTATCATTAGTGGGTTGCCTGTAGGGTGCATAACAGTCTGGTTTGATGCTTATTCAAAATAAAACTGTTTTCCTTTTTTTCTACATTTGTGGAGAGGAACTTCTGGGTTGGTAGTTTTGTTTTTCATTTTCCCCAAACGGATGCCATAACGTATTTTTCATTAAAAAGCAAACTACAGAACAATATATATTAATCCTATACACCACAGTATTTTCTATTTTTAAAATAGACAGTGTCTATATTGAACCATTAGAAGTTTTTACTTCTCTGAAGAACTGGAGAAGAATTCCAGTTTTTATTTTATCTACATCTGCAATATTTGTTCATAACGAACATACCTCAATACTTTCACAGTGAAACCAAAACACCTCACTTGAACTTCTGTGTTTTCATGAACTGACATTAAAAATATTTTTCATGAAAAAAAAAATGTGTAAATTTTCATGCAAAACTATTTCTTCTAAAATGGTCTGTTACTTTTTTTTCCCTAAAGGAAATTCATATAAATAATGTAGCTTTCAAAGTTTTAGTCTTTGTAAATAAGTAGCAGAACACTTGATTTTGGATACACAAAGCATCTTACCTGGACAATGAATGAAAGACCAGTTGTATCTGCTGTCCTCCAGGCACATGCTGGCATTGAGAAGGGGCTGTGGGTAGGAATTCCCGGCAGGGGCCTGAGAAGGCATTTTCACTGGTCCTTTATATGAGCCCTCTATGCATTTGCCTTTGCCAGTGTTGCTGGGATCAGTGCACCAGCCGCAGCCTGGCTGCTCCAGACAATGGCTGCAGGTACAATAGCCTGAACAATTTTCAGCTGTAAAAGAACACAAGTTACAGTCCACTACAGCATGCAGCTTTGAATTCATTGTATCTAAATTACCTTTTTAAAAAGCTTTTTAGGGACGCCTGGGTGGCTCAGTTGGTTAAGCAGCTGCCTTCGGCTCAGGTCATGATCCCAGCGTCCTGGGATTGAGTCCCACATCCTTGCTCAGCAGGGAGCCTGCTTCTCCCTCTGCCTCTGCCTCCACTCTGTCTGCCTGTGCTCGCTCTCTCCGCCCCCCTCTCTCTGATAAATAAATTAAAAAAATCTTTAAAAAAAAAAGCTTTTTATAATTAACTAATTAATTTAAGTACTCTCTACACCCAGCATGGGGCTTGAGCTCATAATCTTGAGATCAAGAGATGCAGGCTCTTCTGACTGGGACACCCAGGAACCCCTAAATTACCTTTTATTTAAACAGACTATTCTGTCAAAAATTCCTATTCTAAGGGGATTTCTTAAATGACACAAAAAATTTAAAGAGCCCAAGAGCTTGCCCAACATAGAACAGGGGCTCCTCCCCTCCTCTGTCAATCCCATGATGTGGAGGCAGAAGGGACCTTAGCGGTCATCTACCAGAAAGCACTTATTTCACGAATGAGGAGAGGAAGATGTGGAGACATTACGTGGCTTGAGCAATTCGATGCTGAAGGTGGACAAGCTGTTTCTGTACTCCATGCCCTGTCCCACAGGGCTTGATTCTTTTTCTTTTTTTTAAATATATTTATTTATTTGAGACAGAGTGAAAGAAAGAGAGAACGAGTTGGGGGAGGGGCAGAGGGAGAGAATCTCAAGCAGGCTCCCTACTGATCATGGAGGCCGACATGGGGCGCCATCTCACGACTCCGAAATCATGCCCTCATCTGAAATCAAGAGCCGGGCGCTTAACCAACGGGGGCGGGGGGGCTGGCGCCCCACCAGTGCTGGACTGTGTGCGAAGGTTCTCCTCTCCTCAGGCAGTCTCTGGTCTTGTCCCTAGAAGTCTGAGAGGCTGACGACACGACCCCCCAGCAGGAGCTGCACGCTTCCACTTACGGGGGCAGCTGCTCATGGTGTACCACTCCATGCACTGGCCGAAAGGGAAGGAGGCCACGTAGGCGTTGGAGTCCACGCACTGCTTCATGTTGCTGCACCACATGCACTCAGAGCTGCCGCTGGTGCATTCCCCGCACGCCGTCCGCAGGGCACACGGCGTCCGGCACTGCTTGGCGCTGTGGTTTGCTGGGAAACAAATCCAACACAGACACTTAGTGCTCCTGCTACGCTGGCCAAAAGGTCAAAGGCTTTTTGGGATGGGTTGTGACCCACTAATAGGTCATGAAATCAAATCAGGGGGCTACAGTTAAGGTAGGAGAAAATCGAAAACCCAGGTACTGGGCTGGTCAAGTGTATCCACATAGGAGAAAAAACCCTTTCTCTTTCTTTTCAAAGAGCATTAAGGACAGACATGAGGCAACAAGCAAATCTTTCCAGAAGCGTAGCAGTTCTAAAGCTCCTTGCAGTATATGGGACTCAAGATAACCTTCAGGGGTTTTACAACCCAACTGAACATGAAAACTTGTATCTTTGGGGGCAAGAGGGACCACAGCGCGCATTAAATGCACCAAAGCATTCAGGACCCAAAATGGCTGAAACGCTCCCCGACAGGAAGCTTAGAAACCATATTTTAAGAGGACTCTTTCAGGGCTATGAATTCTTTTCTCCACTCTTGTACTCCTCGGATGACTTGGAATACCTTCCTAAAATGAGACACGATGTCAATGGCGTCCAGCCTCCCAAGAAGTGCGCACAAAATTCCGCCTACTGCAAGTGAGTTCCTCTGTAGGCTACAATGCTTGTCTCGGCTCGTCTGTGTGCTGCAGATGCTGCCTATGCCTGCCCACGGAAGGCCTGAAGGCAGCCCACAGGGGAGCTGTGAACCTGAGAAGCGACTCAGCGCCTGCTCCTCAGACCCTCCCTCAGCGCTAGCGCCCTTCAGGGCAGCTTCTCTTTTCTGTCCTATGACTGCTCTCCCCATTGACACTTTCTGTCTACTGTCCCTTGCAGTGACCTGCTTGCTTTTCTGACCTTTTCTTTGCATTTTTCGTTCCTGCTTCCACAGCGTTTCTCTGCCAACCTTAAGACATCTGCCTTTCAGAGCAATTCTCAGTACTTCGTATGGTCAGCAAACCCAACAATCTCACGTTAATTAGAATGTTAGGTTCTTAAAGTAGTGTTAGTTATTTTTGTTTATGCTTCTGGCTCATACTATTCACAGCCAGAGACTGTTTCCTTCCACTTCTAAGTTTTGCGCTATACTCCGCTTCATATGCTTGGAATCAATACTCCATCTGTTTTTCGTGACTATCTCACACCTCTGAATATCGCACACGCCTCCTACGGTCTCTCAGTGAACTTCCACTGACACGTCATTCGCCCACAGACTCACCAGGCCTCTCACAGACACTGCCATTGAGTGGGTTGATGCAGGTTGCAGCCTTCAAGCCCCGAGTACTGGGCTCTGACAAGATCCCACAGAATCCAGCATCACTGGGCTCAGACGGCATCCACTGTAGCAAAGTATTTGTGAATGGGGACATATCTTCCCAGCACCAGTAAGAGACGTTGATCTTCCGAAGGCCAACCCATGGGGTTAAGGTGAGCTTGGACTACAGGCAGAAGAGATGTAGCTTTGAATACAGCATTGTCTTGACCAAAAAAACCTTCTAGGTAAAAACCACCAAGTCACATATGCCCCAACAGATAAAGGAAAACCTCCCCATCCAATTCAACCACAGCAGATTAGGACAGACTGTCTTCTTACTCCCTCAACTACACTCATGCACTAGGTACTACGCCTGCCGGGCATACCACGGGGAAGCTGCTTGGGTGCACTCAGTACAAGTGTGGGTACCAGAAGCTTCGGTTTTGAGGATGTGAACTCACCATGCTCTGTGATGACTGCATTATCCGCAGCTGCTTAAGGACGAATTCTACCTTCTTCGGGGTTGTAAGAGAAGCCAAAAAGGCATTGTGGTTCCTACAGGACAATTTAGCATTGTCATAATTCTCCTTGGCAGTAGTAATTTTCAAACAGGAGTTTCCAACCAAATGCCAGCTGATGCCACAGATATTTTCTTTTGTGAAGGGAGGAGGGGAAAAAAAATAGAGTTTTAGAAATCACACAAAACTACCATATTACCAGTTCAAATGACCAGAAACCTACAAGGTTTCAGTGATTTGAATTCTGCAGTACCTCACTAGGATGTGGTGAGGGCATCCAACACACTACTAAGGACCGATGCAGAATACAAGAATGTTAGACTTCACCAGTCCTGCTTCCTGGATCTCAATATTCTAAGGTCCATGCTCTATAACTTGGGGGGAAAAAAATCTTTGGTGCCAGTGCTAGATTTTTAAGCCCCCTTTTGAAGAACAATTAGAAACAAGACCCAAATCCTAAGAACAGAGAAATGAATATGCAGATTGGAAGGGTGGGGAAGAAAACTAGAGGATGGAAATGAGTCGGTGAGTGAACAAGATGATGATCTTCGAGGGTACATTGTTTCACATCAAGTGGAATGTAAAATCAAGGGTACAAAACTTCCTGAAAGTGAGGTGGAAAGATCGTTTTTAGAAAAAAAGACAGGGAGGCCTGGGTGGCTCAGTTGGTTGGATGACTGCCTTCAGCTCAGGTCATGATCCTGGAGTCCCGGGATCAAGTCCCGCATCGGGCTCCCAGCTCCATGGGGAGTCTGCTTCTCCCTCTGACCTTCTCCTCGCTCATGCTCTCTCTCACTGTCTCTCTCTCTCAAATAAATAAATAAAATCTTTAAAAAAAAAAAAAAGAAAAAGAAAAAAGACAAAAACCAAAAAATCCTAAGTGATACAGGTGCAGCAAACAGGGTTAAGACTGTAATCTGCTCCTGTGTTCACCCTGCACCCAACCAGCTCAGCTCTGTGTCCTGAGCTGCACAGAAGTTCTGTATGCTTCCTGGAAGACAGGGAACAAGCAAGGCAACTTTGCCAGAACTGAGTAATCTGGGCACACCAACGATGCCCGTGACTGGTCAGTGAGGCAAGTGGAACATGCCCCAGAAAAGGGGTCATTTAAGAGCAAACAAGGTGTGCTCTTTCAAGTGTGGCATCAGTGTCACTACTCATTAAAATGCAGATTCTGGGGCCCCACCCCCAATGTGCACCAGAACCTGAGTCCTGACAAGACCCTCTGGTACTCTGTAGTACACTGAAGTCTGCTACAATGAGGTAAAGAACACGCAGCTCACACTTGAGCAAGACGAATCCAGTACTCTCAAAGGACACTGAGAAGGGGCCTGGCAGAGCCTGCTGCTGTGTGCGTGCTTCGGAAGCTGTGCAGAACCATCGATGTCCCCCTTCTTGGAAATCCCGGGTAAGCAAATATATCACAGAATTTCTGCTGTGGCTGGCTGGCCTGAGGCCCTCAACTCTTCGTCCTCAACCTCAGCTGCTGTAAACTGAGGTGTTCAGGACTGGAGAGCACCTCAGGAGGTTGCTGGTGAGAAAACCATCTCCCCTCCTTCTTGTCAGAAGGTGCTGACAGCCTGATCCCAGTGGCAAGAAGTGTCCACCAAGTGGTCCACAGACCGGCGGCCAAGACTGCTGCTTTCGATTGCTAGGTGACCAGAGCAGAGGTGATCAGGGACAGTGGAGCAGGCTCGATGACATGGAGCCAAGTTGTCATTCCATTCTCCAGAGCAGAAGATAACACTTCACTTTATTTCAAAGGACAGAAGCAGCAAATGCTTAAGAATTGTACTTTCATTTTAAGAAAATAACCACAATAGTGGAATGGGGGAATGAATGGATAAAAAGTCTGTTCCCTCTCTTGGGTGCAGTCTAGGCTGCACAGTATTGGGGGCGGGGGTGTGTGTTTGTGTGTGAAGTCTCTGGACCCACACACACCCAGATGCCCCTACGAGGCCTACCAGGCAGAGCGATGCACTCCTGATTGCGGGGCTCCCACTGGCAGTTCTGGTCCAGGGCACAGCTCCTGCAGCTGGTCTTCTTGTTACAGTAGTACATGGGGTTATCCTTGGGACAATTCTCGTATCTGGAAATGGAGGTCTAGAACACAGCAGACAAAAGCTTTTCCCTTAATCCATGGACAGAACTCACGGTAAGGACAGAATACTAAAATCAACAAAATCTAATTGAGGAAGCAAACTGCGAATAAAGACATAAGATGCAGGTGAGGCGGCCCTGCGGTGGAAAGACTGTGCTGAAATCTTTCACACAGGACATGTCCTGTTCCAGCAAGGAGGCAAGACACTCTTTTAAACACCATGCTTTTACCTGCTCAGCTGTGAAATGGGGGTGTTCAACCTGCCGCTTTTCAAATGCCTCCTGAACAGTCTAAAACTCTCATACTTTATGAACTGCTTTACAGAATAAACTGTCAAAAACTACAGAGGTGGAGTCACTGTATCTTTTTCTGTCCTATCACCCAAGTAAAAAAATCATAAATGGTGAGCATAAATTATACTGAGCCATGGTATAACATAAGACAAGGAGATTTCGTTAAGTTGCCTGACTCACCTTCAGTCTCAAGTCCTAACTTGCTCCCCAAAGCTTGCACGGGTAGAGTGAGCTCACCATGACAAGCCTCACACCAAGAATAGAGGCCCTAGCTAGAGCCAAGCCTAGGGAGTGGGGAGTATACAGAGTAACAGTTCTGCCTTCTTCTAAGACATGACACACCAATCCTGTGGCTAGCAAGACCTTCGAAATTAGGAAGTATATAGCATCCCTTCCAAAAAGAAAGCCTGTAACTACACTGGAGGTTTTGAAAAATACCTCTGGGCCAGTATTTGTGTGACACACACCATAATCTCACCCCTACCCTGCCCTGGGGTTTCTTCATCCCCTGTAACCCTTGAGAAGCGGCCCCTGACCTGGCCTTCCGTGCAGCTCTGGTTCACGGGGACACAATGGTCACTGCACCAGTGACAGTCATTGGTGTTGGCTGTGCAGCTGTAACAATCCGTGTGCTGGTCACATCTGTCGTGGTCAAGAGCTATGAAAAAAAGAAGAACTCATCAACTATGACAGTTTCGCCTTAGAAAAGTCACAGGCCAATAGCTGCTATTGAGCACAATCTGAGACTAAGGTTTGAAAAAAAAAAGAAACAATGTAACAAGGGTTGGGAAGTAAAAAAAGAAGAAAAACTGGCAGGAAAATATATCAGTGTGTTCAGGTTAAAATAGTATTTGGAAATAAATAAACATTTTGAAAAAACACTATTTGTGAGAAGCCTGGGTGGCTTAGTCATTAAACATCTGCCTTTGGCTCAGGTCATGATCCAAAGGTCCTGGGATCGAGCACCGCTTTGGGCTCCCAGACTCAACAGGAAGTCTGCTTCTCCCTCTCCCACTCCCCCAGCTTATGTTCCCTCTCACTGTCAGATAAATAAGTAAAAATTAAAAAAAAAAAAAAAGAGAGAGAGAAAAGTATTTTGTAAACTTCCATGCCCCCACCAAGAGTACACTAGAGGGAAAAAGAAAGATAGGTTAATTTAATTCAACAACAATGAGATATAAGAGAAGTAGGTCTGGTTCTTTGAATACTTCTCTTTCCAAGGAAAGAAAGCAATTAGTGTTCTAATGAACACCAAGAGCTGCCCAAGAGGCAAACAAAGTAATGCAGAAGACCAAGCCATTGCTCTAGCTACAAATGCAAAGCTAATCTGGAGGAGGAAGCAGGCAGCACCACAGAACCCCAAAAGAGACACTAGGCTGAGCTACAATTTATACATGTATGTAAGTCTAAGAGTGCAAATGTGAGAACTTCTGGGCTACTGCAGACCTTTTATGTCTCCTACTGACCTAGAGAGGTCAAGGTCAGCAAAAAGAGAGAGGCTGCACAACCATGCTGCTTGATCTACTGATCCACTTACGGACATGGCACATGGAAGAACCCAAAGACAAGACAGCCAGCCCCCTGCTCTGCCACACACACAAAGCATGCTCTTTAGGTTATTCTACCTCCCCTGTCACCACCCCAAGGACTGGGCTCACAGAGAAAGCAGAGTGACCAGAGATGCAACATTTGAGATGAGTTCATAGCAAAGAAGTTGACATCGAACCACCTATGGTAATCAAACATTGCTTCCTATACTCATGCACATTGAATTTGAACTTTTAAAATTTGGTTTAAAAAGAAAAAAAAATTTCACAAATTTTATTCATTTGAAGAGACAGTGTAAATACTGTCTATCCCTACTAGGTTCTGGTCCTCTCAGTTCTCCACCACTCACTGGAAAGTGTCTGGATGCCCCTTTGGGGATCTATGATCATTTTACTTTGGAGCACTCCAGCAGAGTGAAAGCTGACTTTATCTACCATAACCCTCAAGGTAACTTGCTACATACCAACTCTAACAGTTAAGAAATTTAGTCAACATTCTTTAAAATAATTGAAGTGAACAAATATTTTGCAGAGACTTTTTAAAAAAAGGATTTCTTACTTCTTACATCACTGTATTACACAGTGCTACATGTCACAGCAAAAGCATAAGGAGCTAAATAGGCAAGATGAAAAAAGCTTAGAAAACATAAGGGGTGGTTCTAGAAGCCAGGAGCACTGGTCACACTTAGCAACTCTCTGTCTTGCTATCACCACTGTGCCCAATTAGAGAAGCTAGAAAAGAATACTTTGCAAAGACAGCAACTCTACCTCTATTCTTTATCTACTCTAAAATAGCTTTTCCAGGTTGGCCCTCTTAATCTCACCCTTAGCCTTAGAATTGCAGAATCCAGTAAGGTAGCCACCAGTCTCATGTAATTCTGGATTTAAATTAATGAAAGTTTAAAATTCATCGGTCTCAAGTGTCTCTGGCTAGTAGCTCCCATACTGAGACAACGCATAATAGTACATTTCCATTATCACAAAAAGGTCCTATTGTATTGTATCGCCAAGACCAACTGCCAGGCTTAGGAGCTGGTATACAAAATCGATGCAATGCCAGGAGGTTTTGTCTCCATCATTCACAGACAGCTTCTAGGAGCCACATGGCATGTTCCCATCCACTGTAAAGAGATTTACAAAACTATTTTCAAACACCCATAAAGCCTGTGCACCAGTCATTACCAAACCATTTTAGATAATAAAATGAACATAAAAAATGCACATGTGCTAGATACCTTCATAATTCAGATAAAGTGAGATTTCAAATTAATTAAATTTTGAGAAAAGGAAAAAAACATACTTCTTTTGGAAAAACATTCCGATTTTAACTTTTCTTCTTGTGCTTCAGTGGCCAATTCCCAGGAGATACACTGAGATGACCCCGTATCCCACACACACCGGATGCCAGGTCCTGCTGCCAGACAAGCAGCTTCACTCCTGTGTGCTCCACACTGTTCTGAGGTAAATACGAGGATGTCACTGAGGAGGAGACTATTGAAACCACCAAATACATACATGGTGCTAAAAGGGGGGAAAAAAAGGAGAGTAGTTTACTGAAGGTTTCTATATATAAACGCACATATGCTTTTTATAATCTTCAGATAAAATGTCTGCAAAGGTCCATCAATTCAGGATGTGATATAAGTAAACTCTGGTATAGCCACACAATGCAATGGCAGTTGGCAGATGTAAAAAGGAATGAGGACAATATCTACATTCTGCTATGTGGTGATCTTTAGGATACACTGCTATGTGGGAAAAAAATGAAACGCAGAGAAAAGTATATATTGGATGCAACCATTTATCTAGTGAGGGAAGAAGGAAAACACACACACACAAAATATCATTTTTCATTTTAAAAACTGTAACAACAGGATGCCTGGGTGGTACAGTCGGTTAAGCATCCAACTCTTGGTTTCAGCCCAGGTCATGATCTCAGGGTTGTGAGATCAAGCTCCATGTCAGGCTCTGCACTTAGCACGGTGTCTGGTTGGGACTCTTTCTCCCTTTCCCTCTGTCCCTCCTCCCCCCTCAAATAAATAAATCTTTAAAAATTACAAATATAAAAACAAGGAAACAACAAAGTTTCTCTTTAACTTCTCTTCTTAAAAGGGCTAGAAACAGTGACCAACCTAGTAGCAGTAAATATGACTAGTACTTAGATTGCAATATCTAAAAACCATTCTTTCCCCTAACCCTCAGAAAAAAACCACATAGGACTCTTTAAAGGCAACCTCTAGGAAGTCAGATTTAAAAACAAAAACAAGAAAAAACAGGGGCGCCTCGGTGGCTTAGTCATAAAGTGTCTGCCTTCGGCTCAGGTCATGATCCTGGGGTCCTGGGATCAAGCCCCACATAGGGCTCCCTGCTTTGCAGGAACCTGCATCTCCCTCCCCCTCTCCCCCTGCTTGTTCCCTCTCTCGCGCCCTGTGTGTGTGTGTGTGTGTGTGTGTCTATCAAATAAATAAATAAATAAATAAATAATTTTTTTTTTTTTTTTAACCCAAACAAGAAAAAACAACTAGGGAGAAAAAATCAGCAGTGGTACATTAGGGAGACAGGCTCTACAGAATTAGTCAAGGCAAGACACTAAACAAACAGTAACAACGGGCAGTGGTGATGGTGGGAGAATCAGAATCCACACTTGATATTACCTAAAAGATTTGGTTTTCAACAAAATGTTACAGTACATACAGGGTCACCTGCATGGCTCAGTGGATTAAATGTCTGCTTTCAGCTCAGGTCATGATCCCAGGGTCCTGGAATCAAGTCCCACACTGGGGTACCTGCTCAGTGGGGAGCCTGCTTCTCCTGCTACCTCTCCTGTTCCCTGGTTTGTGCTCTGTCTCTGTCTCTCTCTCTCTCTCAAATAAGTAAATATATAAAGTCTTAAAAACAAACAAACAGGGGTGCCTGGGTGGCTCAGTGGGTTAAGCCTCTGCCTTCAGCTCAGGTCATGATCCCAGGGTCCTGGGATCAAGCCCCACATCGGGCTCTCTGCTCAGCAGGGAGCCTGCTTCCCCATCTCTCTCTCTGCCTGCCTCTCTGCTACTTGTGATCTCTGTCAAATAAATAAAATCTTAAAAATAAATAATAATTGTATAATCTGAAGAAAAATGAAAAAATATCAAAGAAAATGAAAAGAGAAAATGCTTCAGAGACTTGCAGGACACTGTCAAGAATCCAACATAAACATAATGGGAGTCTCAGAAGGAAAGAAGTGAGAGAGAACAGAAAACACACTTAAAGAAGTAATAGCTGAAAACTCCCCAAATTTGGTAAAAATGATTACTTTACACACCCATCCATAAAGCTCACCAAACTCCAACAAGAACAATCAAAAAAAGACCCATTTACACACATTATAATAAAAAAACTGCATAGGGTAACTCATAGAAGAGAATCACATTAATATTAATGGCTAAGACACAATGGAGGCCAGAAGGCAGAGAAAGAAGATACTGAAGTAATGGAAAGTAAAATAAGAATTCTCTACCCAACAAAACTATTCTTCAAAAATTAAACTAAAATAAAGACCTCCCGAGAGAAACAAAGACTAAGAAAATTCTTTGCTGTCAGGCCTTATGAAAAATAGTAAAGTAACAATTATAATTAAAGACTTTAATATCTCACTCTTAATAATAAGAGAACAACTAGGAATAAAATTAACAAGGATACACAAAACTTGAACATTACAACCAATATGACCTGCTGGCATCTGTGCAACACCACCACCTAAATAAAGGAGCACACATATTCTTTTCAAGGGCACATGGAACAATCTCCCAGAGAGACCACATATGCTAGGCCATTACAAACAAACAAACAAACAAAAACAAGAATGCAGTGTTTTTTGTCTTTGTATTTTTAGGGAAGGAAATCTTCGAAGTATGTTCTCTGATCATCAAAATGGAATTAAATCATAAATAAACAGGCAGAAAAATCTTTGAACTCCACAATTATTTGAAAAATAAAGAAAATATTCTGAATAACCTATGGGTCAAAGAAGAAATCACAAGGGAACTTAGAAAATATTTTTAACTAAATGAAAACAAAAATACGCCATTTCAGGGGCGCCTGGGTGGCTCAGTGGGTTGGGCTGCTGCCTTCGGCTCAGGTCATGATCTCAGGGTCCTGGGATCGAGTCCCGCATCGGGCTCTCTGCTCAGCAAGGAGCCTGCTTCCTCCTCTCTCTGCCTGCCTCTCTGCCTACTTGTGGTCTCCCTCTGTCAAATAAATAAATACAATCTTTAAAAAAAAAATACGCCATTTCAAAATTTATGGGATGGGATTAAAGTAGTACTTAGAGACAAACTTATAGCTTTAAACACATGTATTAGGAAAAAAAAAAAAAAAAAGAATCTAAAATCAGTAACCGAAGCTTCTACCTTTAGTAAAGAAAAGCAAACTAAACCCAAAGCAATCAGAATGGAGGAAATGATATCAAGAAGAAACAATAAAATAAATAGAGAAAAATGAAAATAGAAATTTGTTCTTTGACAAGATCAATAAAACTGACAACCCTTTAGCTAGACTGACAAAGAGCAAAGACAAGAGTAATTCACAAAATCAGGAATGAAGAATGGACATTATTGACCTTCAAGAAATTAAAAAGCCTATAAAGAAATACTATGAACTTTTATACCAACAAATTAAACAACTTAAATGAAACAAACTCCTGGCAAGACTGATTATCAAAACTATCTAGTTTCTCAAAAAATTTAAAAATAGAACTACAATATGATCTAGAAATTCCACTTCTGGGTATATAACCAAAAGAACTGAAAGCTAGGACACAGATATTTGTACATCCATGTTTATAGCAGCATTATGTTGCAAAAGGCAAAAGGTGTAAACAAACCAAGTATCTACCAACAGAAGAATGGATAAACATGGTATACATATATGAGAGTATTATTCAGCCTTAAAAAGGAAAGAAATTCTGACACCTGCTAAAACATGGATGAATGAATCTTAAGGCAATTATGCTAAGTGAAATAGGCTAGCCACAAGAGGACAAATACTGTATGATTCCAGGTAAGGTACCCGAGGTAGTCAGATTCACAAAGACAGAAGCTAGTGTGCTGGTTGCCGAAGGCAGGGGCAGGGCAGAACAGGAAGCTGTTGTTCAGTGGGTATAGAGCTTCAGTTTGTGTGATAAAAAATGTTCGGGAGATGAATGGCAGTGATGGTTGCTCACAATGTGTGCCACTAGTCCACACACTTTAAAAACAGTTAAGATGGGGGCGCCTGGGTGGCTCAGTGGGTTAAAGCCTCTGCTTTCGGCTCAGGTCATGATCTCAGGGTCCTGGGATCGAGCCCCACGTTGGGCTCTCTGCTCAGCAGGGAGCCTGCTTCCCTCTCTCTCTGCCTGCCTCTCTGCCTGCTTGTGATCTCTCTGTGTGTGAAATAAATTTTAAAACAAAACAAAAAAACCGCTATGGTGGGAGGCCAACGCCAGCAAATGATAGGCTTTGTCTCACAGGTATCTATCTATCTACCACATACACGGTACCTCTATGCCTCTTGTGTGCCATTTGCTGGGACATCCTCAACCCTGCCAACCACTGTGCCAGATTAGAACCTGAAGAAAGAGGCTAGGCGCTATACAGACAGGAGACACAACACCATCCTTAAACATAATCATCTCTTGGGACACCTGGGTGGCTCAGTCAGTTAAGTCACTGCCTTCTGCTCAGGTCATGATCCCAGGGTCCTGGGATCGAGTCCCGAACCCGGCTCCTTGCTCTGCAGGGAGCCTGCTTCTTTCTCCACCTCTGCCTGCCATAATAATCTCTTGCAAAATCTAAGAACAGAAACAAGATCACTGGGCAGAAGAGACAGAGAAGTGGACTCCAGATCATATAAAGGAGAACCTGCTAATCACTGTTGTCTCTGGAAAAGGAAGGGGCTTCCTTCTTAGGTCAGTTTTCCATCCCTGGACCTTTTAAAGGAGATGACGGCATGGAGTAGAAGTTTTGAGCAGATGACTTTAGGATCTCTTCCAATTCTGAGATCCTCTGATCTGCCAGGAAGTTTAGAACGAACCCACAATGAGGCATCAAGTCATTCACTCCCACTTGCCTCAACTGCCTTCAAATTAACACAAGACTAACTTATGAAAGCATAAAGATTTTTGTGGCTAAGTATCTGCTATATACTATATCTAGAAATGGACACATTTCAATGACCAAAAATGAAGCCGATGTTTAATTTTTAATCTCACGATGGGTTTAGTATCACATTAAGCAGTCTGGATTCAACTAGTCAATCTGCTGCTTAAACCAAAGAAGCTCCACCCTCTCCCAGTACAGCTGGTGTTTTCAGCAATTCTGAATCCATCTGGTCACACGCTGGCTATATGAGGTACGCAGAGTCCTTCAAAAACGCCTGGAGCAGGCAACTGAAAGGAACAGCCACCTCTACGCAGCCCCAGGGCCTCGCAGCCAGCTCCTCAGCCCACCGCCTTACAAAACCCAAGAGGACAGTAGGTAAGTGACCGGATGGCAGACCCAAAGCTGCTGGCAGACTAAGAAAACCACCACTTGGGATACGAAGAAATGATTTCCACGTTCTCTCTCAGTAAATTCTTCCACAAAATGAAACTCGACAAGGCCTCTCTCGTCATCTGCTGCCCCCTCCAGCCCTGCCCTGTACACCCAGATGATTCGCAGAGAGGCCCCAACACACCACTGGAATTACACAGAAATGAAAACATCATGGTAAGTCAGGCAAGCCATTCCTAATTTTGATTCATGGCTCAAGTGTGTCATCTGGTAAAGTGTCATCTTCTCTGAGTCTGAATAGAACCTTAGAATATTTTAATAGATGATCCATTTATCTGCTAGTTACTATCACCAGACTAGGAGCTGCTACAATTTAGCGAATGTCTATTATCTGCCAAATACTGTGCTGGGAGAAGCAGGGGCATAAAGATGAATGAAGCAGAGGCCAGGCACCCACTAGCAAGGTATGACAAAACAGCCCCACTGCTTTTCAAATGAAAGCATCAAGAGGGACTCACTAGAAAACCTCAGGGTTTTCCTCACTGAGGAAGTATCAGCCTACAATTTAAGGGGACACTTAAAATCAGTATGGGTGTCAGCCTATACTATCACATGTTCTCACAGGAAAATCATGTTTATCACTAAACTGCAGCTGAGTGATTCCTTTAAGAAGTTGTCACCTTTCCCCAGTATCGAAGTAACTGGATTTTGCCCATTCTTCCTTCATGACATCGTCAAGACATGCTGCCTTCTCAGCTTTTCTAATCCCACATCCATCTCATCTTGCATCATAACAACAGAAATTCTGAAAGCCAGGGGAGTCCTAACATAATGTAGGCATTGTCGCATTTCAGAAGTTTCAGGATTGCTAAGGCTCAGAATTTTAGGTCAAATAGACAACACTCCTAACAGCTGAAACAAAATGGGGAAAATTAAGAATATGACTAGGCTTTAGAATATGACTAGGTTTAACAAATCACAAATCTTTCTTTCTTTCTCTTTCTTTCTTTCTTTCTTTTTAAGATTTTACTTTTAAGTAACCTCTACACCCAATACAGGGCCCAAGATCACAACCCTGGGATCAAGAATTTTTACGTGCTCTGCCGACTGAGCCGGCTTGGTGCCCCAACAGATCACAGATCTTTAAGGCACACTGTGAGGAACGGGCAGAGTGGCCATTCTAGATTCCCCTTCTCCAGGGGCAGATATAGTTAACTCAGGCCAGGCATTTTTGAGCAACACAATAAAATGTAGTAGAGACTTCAGAATATCAATGATTGCACATTTATCTGCAGGAAGCTTTATAACTTCCCCATCTCTGTTCTTCCATCCTATCCATCTGAAATGCCCTCTCTCTTTTTTTTAATCCCTCCTTCCTACTTGATCTGACAAAGAGAAACCTAACAACCCAAGCACCACAACAACAGTGAACAGCGGGGGGCATGAGACTATACCACAAGACCTCCTGTTGTCCCATGCATGCAGACCGCACCAAACAGAGCATTCTCCCGCATGCTAACAAACAGGGCATCAGAAGTAATTAAAATCCACATCAGACATCTTAAATATAAATCAGGAAATTCAGACCTACGTAGCTCTGCAACAAACTAATGGGCTGAGGGAATCCCGAAAATAATATGTAAGTCCAAGTCCACTTTCTCATGTTCAACTCCATTTCCATCGCTACACCACACATAAACATTAAACACAAGAGAAAAGGAATAAGCACTTCTTCAGTTAATTACCTGTTGTGTAAGACTGCAGAATGGCCAAATCTGTTGACATCATGGTGGAGATCAGGTCTGGGAAGCACTGACCAGCGGTCACAAGCTAGGAGCAAGAAAAACACATTTCAGAAGGAACTGCTCTTCATAATCAGTAGGAACTGTCATCTTCTTTTGGAAGAAGACTGCAATAAGCACAACCTCGTAAAATGTATTTCTCGGTTTTTCTTAATCAAGTCATTATTGCTGAGGTTAAATGGGGCAACAGTGGAAAAGCATGGCATGGATGAAGGGTGTAGGATAATACGGCAATTCTAATTCATCAATGCATCCAATATCCATGATGCTCACTCATTCTGTTGCCCATCAAGTTTACCCACCAGAACGCTTCCTAACTTGGGTAAATTTTGTATTTTTCAAAATTTATGTAAGTAAAACATGTGCCCTCCATAATTATTTTCCACTCCATATTGATTTGCCCAAACTCAGTAGCTAAAATAGGAAAATACAGGTGGAGACTGAAAACTAAATAAATAGATAAATATATAAAAAATTCAAACTTCAAGTCCTTTCCTAGAACCCCGAGCATCTACTGATTTTCCTTTGTCCTGACCCATGACAGCAATTCTTCTCTGGACCTTTTTTCATCCAACTGGCATGGCAGAACCCTGCCAACCTCACTCACACTCCCTCTCTGAAACAATCATATTTTCATGCTCACTAAGCAAGTGCTCTTCTACTCGATCCAGACCTTCATTCAACTTTACCAACAACAGTTTTTGCTTCCTTCTCCCCAGCCTAGACTCTGTGGTGGTCTTCTTCACACAGAGAAGAGGCCATCAGTCCTCAAAGCTTCCTGCCTACCCACCTTGCTTCTCAAAAACCACACGGTGACAGGGACTCTTTCTTCCTGTCTCACCTGGCTTTTACCACAACATTTAATTGTGCACAAGGAGGCACTCAACTACACCTTCTCTTCCCACAGAGAAGTGGGGCTTTTTCTTTTTTTTACTCTAGTCAACATTCATAGTATACACCTTACATGACTGCAATCTGGATTACTCCTCCCTGTCTAGAAGCTAACAAACAACATCTTTTGTTGCGAAATCCAAAAGGCTCTCCAGTCCTTGTCTTCCTTGAGTCCTCTGTAGCCACTGTTAACAGCTCCCTCACAGGTCATCCATCTTGCCTCGTGACCCTCCTGCTTCTCTAACAGGCGTCCATCCATTCTGATGGCACATGCTCCCTAGAGGCTCGTCCCTGCCTAATCTCTGTATGGGTCAGTCCCACGGTCATCTCCAGATGAACATGCCTCCAAACCCATTGTATTCCCTTCCTTGCAACCCAGCCCCCTCTCCTTCTGCTTCCAACCTGGTAAAAAGCACCGTCTACCACGGCCACACCAGGTACCTGGCAATAAGGATGCGTTTGCCTCTCTCAAAACACATCCAAACAATCCTCAAGTTCCCAGCAGTTTTCAAACCCATCTCTCTCGAACCTCACTGCCACTTCAACAGCCTTGGCTCCAACCCTCCTCAGGATTTTGCAACAGCCTCCTAACTCCTCTCTTGTCCCTTCCCAACTACTCACCACAATGCCACAAAGAGATCTTCTTAAGACACAAATACGATTCCATCAGCTCTTATGTAAGATTCTTCAAAAAGCCCAAATTCCTTAGCATGGCATAACAAGTCTCTCAAGATCTGACTAATCTGCTGGCTGCTGGCTTCTCTAGTTCTGCCGGAAGCCGTTCCTCCCTGATGTGCAGCTGATAGAGCCCAAACTCTGATACTCAGAGGCCCCAGGTATGTGGCAGAGTGTCTTTTTGCCGCTGTGTCTCTGTACATGGGTTGTTGCGTAACTTCACTTAGCTGACTTCCTCCAGACCCAGACCCTCCTTAAGAATGCCTTCCCTGATCATAACCCATTTCCTCCTGAGTTAAGGCATGCCCAGAGATGCTCTCACATATTCCTCTCAAAGCAAGTAACACCCTAAATTGCAATTATATTGTCTGCTCAGTTTTCGGCCTCCCCCACTGTGAGGCCAAGCACTGTAATTTACTCATCTTACAGTCCCAGAGCTCAGTAGTGGGCACATAAACATCTGTTAAAAAAGAACATCTGATGATTACTTAAACAAGAGAACGACTAGTATTTGTTTTGCGTGAACAAATACTGCCCTCTTCTGGTCAAGTATATTGCCTCACCAAAAAACGTTTAAATTCCATGTCAAAGTAATGACTTCAAGAATGTGTAAAACCAATTTTTTAGGAAATGTGATAAAGCTATTAGTCAGACCAACTTAACGCAATGCTGATGGTCACAACTACATAAGACTATTATATAAGGCATTCGTTTGTAACACAAAAGAGGCTGGTCACTCCAACTCACCTTCAAAAATTAACATTCAATCAATTAATGGGAGTGTTTCACGTAATAGAACTTAATATAGAAAAATAAATTTAAAACTTAAATAAGCAATATAAAAAAGAACTTAATATATAAGTAGTGCTTTTTTAAAATACATGTATAATATGTGTCACATGAATACAAAAAATACCATTTGGACTCTTTCAAACAGCCCAATTTTAACTGGCGATATTTTCAGTTTCTTTTAAAATGCTCCTTACAGGGGCACCTGGATGGTACAGATGGTTAAGCATCCGACTCTTAATTTTGAAAATGGTCATGATCACAGGGTCATAAGATCAAGCTGTGCGCTGACTGCACTGGTTGTGGAGCCTGCTTAAGATACTCTTTCTTTCCCTACCATCCCCCACTCCTTCTCTGTCTCTAAAAAAAAAAAAAAAAAAAAAGGAAAATGTTGCTCATAGATAAAAAAGATTCTTGAAACTAAAATGGCTTTGGGAAACTTACCAATGTCATAAGCCATAAAATCTGAAGAGAAGCATTTGGCACCATGGCTCATGGATGTGTCATTGTGTGTGTTTCCTCCAAACACCAGCATGGTTCCACTCACTATCACAGCTGTGTGTAAGTAACGGAAAAATCGGCTGTCCTTAAGAATGGTCCTTTTGAGTTTATTTAAAAATAATAAATACAAGGTTAGTTTTTTAGAATATTTATCATCTATTTGCTTGCAAACACAACCATTTTCTTAACTTCAGATCCAAATGTGCAAATACTTCTAGATTTTCCCCTATATATGTTACTTCGTCAACAATAAATAAATACAAAATCTTAAAGGCCTATGAAAATTTTGACAAAACATATTAAGAATCTTAAAACTGTTCCTACCTTATGACCCTATAATTGCAGTTTCTGGGTAGAAATCACATCAAATACAGATGAAAGCTTACATATAATGTCTTAATAATAAGACAACAACTAGAAACCAAAAATTCCAACAGCTCAGTCTCAGTACACCCACATGACAGCAATTACACAGCCACTAAAAATGATAGACATTTTAACGATAGAATGTAAATGGGTATCCATAGCTGGTCTCAAACACAAAAAGAAAGAAGAGAAACCAGTGCTTTATATAATGACTCTATTTTATAACTCAATTTGCTGTACATTTATTAAAATTAGCACACTTTATATATAGTTCAATTTATAACGGAGGAGAGTTCTAACTCAGGTCCTGAAACCCCTCTATTTGATTATTTCATGCAATGATACCAGTAACTAAGCCCAAAGATGACACTTTAGTCATCAAGGTTAAAAAATGGATATATTTTACTTAATTACAGCAATGTGCATACATTACAGCTTTGCAGAACGATCTATTCCTCAGGATTTTTTTTTTTTTTTAAAGATTTTATTTATTTATTTTACAGAGAGAGATCACAAGTAGGCAGAGAGGCAGGCAGAGAGAGAGAGAGGAGGAAGCAGGCTCCTGCTGAGCAGAGAGCCCGATGCGGGACTCGATCCCAGGACCCTGAGATCATGACCTGAGCCGAAGGCAGCGGCTTAACCCACTGAGCCACCCAGGTGCCCCTATTCCTCAGGATTTTGAAGAGCAAAAATTTTATAGAGGTATTGAGGATATGAAAATTGAAAGAACAGTCAAAAAACGTCAAGTGTTTTCTAATCAATCTCCTACAAAATTTTAGAATAATGCTATGAAATAAATACTAGGTATATTATTACTTTCTGCTTCCTTCCCAATTTCTCTATCTACAATGCTGAAGAGAATTATCTGCTAGACCTAGAACAAAAATAGAGCCCAATATTTTCCCAACAATTGCTAGAATTCACACCTTAGAGTAAAAGCTCAAGAAAAAGCACCCACCACATCTGGGTGTCCACATCGTATCTGTAGAGATCATCTGCAAGGCGGTACTTATTGGCACTGAAAGCCTTATAGCCCCCATGAACATAAAGGGCCTTGGTCCTATGGTCATAGACACTGCTATGACCATAGCCCCCTTGGACAAGGGCACCATTCGTTTGTAATATACTCCACGTGTTCTTAGCTGGAAGAGGAAAACAGTTAAAGACAAACATTGCAGGCTCCTCCTCTCTAGTACTTAAAATGACCAACTAGTTTAAAATAAGAGATTTCAGCAAGCTTGATATGTATAAATTTCTTTAATCTTTTTGTTTTTAAAGGAAGGCCATCTAAAACTTGTAACAAAGCCAGGTGGCCAAACATCAATCTGTTAAATGTTCTGGTGTTCTACTATATCATGTTGGAAAATAATTACATTAAATTTAAAAGAGTCGGATTTCCCTCAATTGAACACTTAATACCCCGCAACCTTCAGTGACCAATACGCAGATGTGCTTTATGGACCTATTTTCCCAAACTATCAATTACAGGTGGTGCTCCCATACCACCACAACAGATATAATAAAATTTAACCAACGGAAAGATTACACATTAAGGGGAAACCACAGTCCATTAAATCAATCTCTAAAGGGTCGTCTAATTTTTTTTCTTCAGAATATTGGTTGTTCCAAACCACTTTTATTTAACTATTTTCAACACCGAAAGCATTTAGTGTCATCTTTGGCTCCTCACCAAACTGATGACAAGGAACATAGATGACATAATAGCAGCAATAATCTGAATTTTACTGGGAACACAGCCACATTAACTGTATTTCAAGATAAAGAACTAGGGTCAAAGTTAGGTGGAATCTTGTTCAAACGTCATAATAATAAGGGTAGACATTTTAAATTTGACATTCCAAAAAGATCCACTGGAAAAAATACCTACCCAAGTCATATTCCTGTACATTGCTTATATATCCATAGAGAGGGCAATGACCAAAGATGACCAGCATGACCACTCGGCCAGTTTTCAATTTGACGATGTGTGCCGAGTGCCCGACCACTGCATACTGCTCCTTGGCTTTCGGGGTCAACAACACCCATGACTCATTATGAATATGGAACACTCTCAACTCATTGGTCACGTTCCCTGTTGAATCAATTTTTCCTCCATACATGTAAATTTTATCCTACGGGGAAAAAATGCAAACAAAATTCTAAAAAAAAAAAAACATCAAAAGCATCAAATCCGAGAAAGAAAAGAAGTTCAAAACCTCATTGTTATTCTTAGCTGAAGAAGTACTAGTGAAATGCACCTTTTCATGAATTATTAGGAAAGGAATGAAAGGAACAACATAAAATAAAACATCATATCCTGTATGTCCAACACTTTGCCACTGTTCTTGAACTTCCTCATAGGAGATCTCTTATGGTATAAAATGGCTTGGAAAAATAAAGTTGAAGAGTTCCCTCATCCTCCCATAAGCCACAAAAACAAGGAAATGAAAGTGATTATTCAGTTATATTGCAATGTGGCTATTCTTGGCTAAACTTCCTAATTAATATGAAAGCTAACCGACACAGTATTAATTTTTAGCCATTTAGTACAACAACTGGAATATCCCAGTACAACTTGAATCCATTAAAATCTCTCACATTAAACTGGTTTCAACTTTAATTTCCACTTACAACTTGGCCAATTATATACACCGCCCCCCCCCCAAAAAAACCCAGAAAGATTCCCCCTAACTAAAAACCAAAACTGAAGTCGAAATGAGAGAGACAGAGAAGAGAATGGTGGTTGCTAGGGGCTGGAGGCGAGGAGGGATGTAGGAAGTTATCATTTCACAGGCTCAGTGGTGTAGTTTTACAAGATGAAGAGTCACAGAGCTGATGGTGGTGATAGTTACACATTAGGGATGTCTTTAACAACACTGAACTGTACACTTAAAAATGGTTAAGACAGTAAATTTTATATTATGTGTATTTTACCACAGCAAAGAAGATTAGCAACAAAACCCCAACACTATGTAGCTTTTTGATTACATGATATAATAAGGCAAGTGTGGAAGATCAGAATTTCTAGCTTGTACAGAGGGGAGACACCTTACCTTGTATAATGCTAAAGAATGGCCGTATCTGACAACCACATTGTTCACTGAACGATTCAGGGTAAGCCACTCCCTAGAAGCAAGGTCATACCTACAAAACAAACAGATTATATTTTTACCCAAATGACAAAGCAGAGTATCTTATGCTCTTCTACTTGTGATAATCATGCAGTTTGGAGATGCTCATTAAATATGCCATGCCCGTGAGGAACCTCTCCAAACAAACCAACCTAACAGCTGAGTCCGCAAGGCAAGTCAGAACTTGAGAAGGGGGGCTGGGCTGCACAACCTGGGGACAAGGGAAAACAAAGCTACTCGAAGCTTCTAACACTTCCTGAAAACCTCTTCTACACACGGTCTAAATCACTTGCAAGTTGCGTTACACAGAAGGGGCATTTACTGCTGTAACTTCTCTTTCATTTAGTCATGTGAAATTGAAGATAGGTACTGAAAAAGGAATGATGATTAAGTAAAAGAAAATTCCTAACTTTTCCTTTTCTTTATCTGATTTTTTTTTTAAAGATTTTATTTATTTGACAGAGAGAGAGATCACAAGTAGGCAAAGAGGCAGGCTGGCGGGGGGCGGGGGGGGGGGAAGCAGGCTCCCTGCTGAGCAGAGAGCCTGATGTGGGGGGCTTGATCCCAGGACCCTGAGACCATGACCTGAGCCAAAGGCAGAGGCTTAACCCACTGAGCCACCCAAGCACTCCTAACTGATTTTTTTTAAAGTCATATTTTCAAGAAAACTAGGCTATCATGGCATTAAACATTAAGTTAACATCATTCCAGACATTTTTCCATGTATATATAACAAATAGAATACATTGACAATATACATTTATACAAAGGGGATCATCCTCTAGATACTTTTAATAAACAGTGTTAATTTTATATAATTTAATAGAAAAGAGAAATCAAAAGGAAACCAATGCTATTATTCTACTCTAAATGTTATTTTTTCTAAGTTTTCCTGAATAATCCAAGTTTGTTTTATCATGAAAAACATTATTATGTGAACAAGAAGATATAAGAAAGTCTTATTATCAACATAATAAGCAAAAAAGAATACAAATAAATGTCCATCAATAGAAAATGGATTAATAAATTGTGGTATATCTATCTAATAGAATTATAGAGTGAAAAATAAATACACCTGAACACCTTCTCAACATAAGTCTCAAAACAATGGTAAGCTAAAAAAATCAAACTGCAGAATACTGTTTCTTTAATGACTAAAAACAGTTAATTTATTAATTCTATATATTGTTCATATATACTAAAAGTGTAAAGATATGTATATGAACAAACACCAAAAAATCTGGACATTGGTTATCTTTGAGATTGGGGTGGAACATGCAGGGGTCTTTAATTATATTAGCAATGTCTTATTTCCAAACTTAGGTGGTATATGCATTAGTATTCATTATTATTCTCTGAACCTTTCCTTTTGACTTAAAGATTTTATGCATGATCTAAAACAAAATGGCGACATTTACTGAATATGAATGCTACATTAATACCAGCTATGATTTGATGTATTATTTCAATATTCCACATTTTTAAAAAACACATGAATAATTATTTAGAAGTTGGATTAACTTTAGTTTTTAAGTTACATACAAAATTAAGTTAATTTTGGGGCGCCTGGGTGGCTCAGTGGGTTAAGCCGCTGCCTTCGGCTCAGGTCATGATCTCAGAGTCCTGGGATCGAGTCCCGCATCGGGCTCTCTGCTCAGCGGAGAGCCTGCTTCCCTCTCTCTCTCTGCCTGCCTCTCCATCTACTTGTGATTTCTCTCTGTCAAATAAATAAAAAAAATCTTAAAAAAAAAAAAAAAAAAAGAGAAGCTGTATATTTAAAAAAAAACAAAATTAAGTTAATTTTGGACAGAATCCATTAACTTCCAGCCTTGAAAGTTGAAAACTTTAGCACTCACATTTCCTCTCATTTCTTCTCCCAATTTTTGTCAAATAATTTTTACACTGTCCAGGTTTGCATACTCACATCCCACTCGATAACTGTGATTTCATACTTCTTTAGTACCAGGCCTTTCTTTTAGGTGAAGCAATCTCCTCACTATCCTCTTACCACAACTTCTCCTTGAGTCTTTAATTCTTACTTGGCCAGATTTTGTTGCCAAGTGGTTATTTTCTAGAGGAGCTCCTATGTGCTCCTTTCCCTAAATTCTCTGGTGTTTAAGAATATCTGCTTGCTCACTTTAGAGCTGAATGACATCTTGGCTGGGTATAATATCTTGGGTCATCCTTTCTTGCTGTCAGAACTTTGAAGATGCTGTTCCCTTGAAATAATACTGGTAGTGAATGCTGTGATGGAGAAACCCAAGGCCATTCTGATTTTTCCTGTTTTTCTGTGGTCTGTTTTTCTGTTTGGGAGCCTGAAGAACTCTGTCACTCCCATTCTCTCTCCTCCTCCCTTTCTCTCCCTCCCTTCTTCTCTCTCTCTCACTACCTTTGAAAGTCACAATATTATATTTTACTTAGGTAGAAATAACTAAAATCCAAACAGGCTAATGTCTTTACAAAATGGGCTACGTAGCACTATAATACTTTTATGGACCTCTGGCTGTGTAATGGCTCTCCTGAGGACTAGCATGGCTTCTGAAAACACATAATACACCTAATGGTCAAGCCAGAGGCCAGTCTCTGTAAAGTTGAAAGAGAGAAAAGAAACAGAGGGAGCCCAAATCTCTAGATGACTTAATCTCCCTCTCTTTCAAGTGACACAGAGGGTGCTCAATCTGTTTCTTAATGCATTTTGCTCCTCCTAGTCAATGACAGTTTAGCTCAAGAGCTTGTCAGAGACACTAAGGCACTGGCAGGTTCAATAACCCGGCACAGATGAACTGCCAAAAGATCTTACATAACAGGTTGTGACTCTTTTCACAACCCAGAGAAGCAAACACAAGTTAAGATAAATATTGATGCAATAAAACATAAGAAATTGTTCAGAATACTGAACTAGTTCTAAGACGTGGACAAGCAGATAAGCAAAGACAAACTTCAGGAATTCAGTAACAGGTGTCTTCCAGAGCTGCAGCCATCTCTCTCTCACACACCTCCTTGCTGGTCGGTCTCATGATGACCATGATGACACAGGGCACACACTCCACCACCCACAATGGCCTGGTATTCCAATCACAGTGTCTGACCATCTAAGACCACAGTGAAGGCTCTCTGCAGATTGACTGTGACCCCAGCCAGAGGAGGCACAGAACTCCCTGAGGCTTCCCACCCAAGAATCTGTCCTTTATGCCAAAAGTTCAATAACTTGATCAAATCCGGTCTTGTTGTGGAACAGCTATATACTTTTCCTGAAACCTCTTGTGCTATTTCAATCCATCTGTCCTATTTGTTTGGTTCTTTTCTTCAGTGACAGCAACTACCTTTATATTGGATGTCCAGTCTTCTGTGTGTCTTTGCTTTCTAATTATTTCAATCAGTATTCGTTGGAATGTCTATAAAGCTGTCAGTGATTCGATTTTCATTCCAGTTTCTGCTATACGTAATTTATTTACATTTCCTTGGATGTATAATCTTCCATTTCATTGAATTATTATCATTTTCAAGTCTATTTTTTTAAATTTGAATTCTCATTAAGGTGATGTGCAGCATCAAGCAGTTGGAAGCAATCTCTCTCATTTTTCCTCTATGATCAGCTGTCAGCATTTACATGCTGTTTCCTTCCTCTTTATTTTCCCATCATAGGATATTTGTGTTAACTACAATGTTATTTCTTTCGTCATGCTTGTGGTCTGCTCTCCAGACATCTGCAAAGTGTGGATGATTTCTTAATTCTTTTTCTGCAATGTCTAAGAAAACTTTAGCCTTCTATCCTAGCTGTAGTGTGAGAGCTGATATTTTATGTTCTAACCACTGTTCTGAAATCTGAGGATGTACTGGGGCTCAGATGGAGGAGCATACAGTCTATCAGAATAAATCACCCAGACTCTGCTCTCCTTGGAGTGTCCTGGGTCAAGGCATAGCCCAAATTAGAAGCGACCCTGACTTTTGGGCAGAGAGAGGTTTTTCCCTCTTTTCACCCAGTGTTGCCCAGCAACAATATCTTCTACTCTTCAATTAAGAGAGTGAAATAACAATGATCCCCACTCAGTTTGCATCTTTCAGATTTGTGTTAGACTGGTGTAAGACTGGTGTAAGAGCTCTCAGAATCTCAGCCATATGATTTCTGCGGGGCAAAAAAGGGGTCAGTTGTATGGTTCCTGTGAGTCTGTTTTAAAGTTTACTGGATTAGGTGATACTCCTTCCTCGTTTGGTTACTTGCTGCTCAATCTTTGTTTTAATTTTTTTTTTTTTTTTTAAAGAGAGAGAGAGTCTGAGTGGGGTGGGGAGGGGCAGAGAGAGAGAGAGAGAATCTTATGCAGGCTCCACACTCAACATAGAGCCCAATGTGTGGCTCGATCCCACAACCCTGAGATTATGACCTGAGCTGAAATCAAGAGTTGGATGATTAACCAACTAAGCCACCTAGGTGCCTCCTTACTTTTTCTTTTTAGACATTTTTTTAAAACACTTTTTTGCTTAAAGGAAGGAAATTCAGTGATGAAGTTTCAATTGAAAATCATAATCCAGGATTCCTGGGTGGCTCAGTGGGTTGAAGCCTGTGCCTTCGGCTCTGGTCATGATCCTGGGGTCCTGGGATCAAGCCCCGCATTGGGCTCTCTGCTGAGCGGGGAGCCTCCTTCCTCCTCTCTCTCTCTCTGCCTGACTCTCTGCCTACTTGTGATCTGTCTGTCAAATGAACAGATAAAAATCTTTATAAAAAGAAAATTTTAACCCAGAAGACCAGGATCATTTGTCTAAGAAGACTCTTGGGTGACATAAAATGGAGACTGCTTTTTAATGCAACTTAAAAGTTTTGGGTTAACAGGGTTGTGGAAAAAACAGTAAGCTCAACTGCTGAAATATGTTTGCGTAAGAATATAAATGATGATAAAATTTATAATCTCAGTTCCAGAAATAGTTCCTCTAAAAGGAATCACTGTGTTTTTACTTTGCACGAGTTAGTAAAAATTTATTTGAAACTATATGAATTTTTTACATGAAACACGTAAAGTTGTAAAAATCATGTTTTGACCAAGTACAAGCAGAAAAAATATTACAAACAAATGTGGCCTGTGAGGTGTACCAGTCACATAAAAGCAAGAGATAACATTAATATTTCCAGGAACAAGTATGTGTGAAGGAAATAAATAATTCATTTACTCTCTTATTCCCCTGATAAACACTTATTTGAGCACATTCTATGAGCTGAGCTCTGAGCTGAGTGAGCAAACAAGCTCTCTAACCTCAGAGAACATATAGTGGAAAAGGCAAAAAATGAGCAAATGCAACAAGGGGCATACACAACATTAAAAATGATGCCCACTGCTCTAAAGGAAATGAGAACAAAGAAAAAGAACAGGGAGAACCTGCCAGAACTGGATGATCAGGGAAGATCTCTTAAGGTACAGTTAACTGAGATCTAATGGTGAGAAGAAAACAGCCCTGTGCTACAACACCAGAGGAGTCTGGACCAAAGGGAGGGGTAAGCACAAAGACCTTTAGAGTAAGGACACACATAGAGAGTATTAGGTAAAGCTAGAAGGTTGAGGAGGCAGGAGTCTGGGAAGGTGAGCGGAGTCAGATCAGGTAGGCCCATTAGGTCCAATAGGAAAAGCCAATGATGGGTTTTAAGAAAATAGTAAATGATACAAGTCACACTTTTAAAAAAATCACCCCAGTTGATATTTTAAAAATGGATTAAAATGGATGCATGAAGGGGCACCTGAGTGGCTCAGCTGAGTGTCTGCCTTTGGCTCAGATCATAATCCCAGGGTCCTGGGATCAAGCCCCACATCCAGCTCCCTACTTGGTGGGGAGCCTGCTTCTCCCTCTCCTGTTCCCCTTAATAGTGTGCACCTTCTTTCTCTCTCTCTCTAATAAAATCTTTTTAAAAAGGGGAGGTGCATAGAAACACACAGACTGCTAGGAATCTACTGCTGAAGTCTAGGTGAGCAATAATGGCAGGCTGGTCGCAGAGGGAAATGAATGAATATGACATGTATCCGGTGGGCTTGATGAGATTAGCATATGAGGAGGTGAAGGAGAGGATCAAAATCACTCCCAGATTTTTTTTGCTTTGAGAGAAGATGATGCCAAATACAAGTGTAAAAATCACATAAATGGTAGAATACTTGACTCTCATAATATCTGTACAATAGCCAAAGGGACAAGCACTTTCACACCTTTAATTTTACCTTACTTCTCAGGGTGGTGGCATGAGAAGTAGTGAAAAGTGGTTAGAGTGAGGAGAGATTTTTTAAAAGGTCAAGCTAACAAGACCTCCAAGACCTGCTGACATTCTGTAGCAGACAGCCACCGGGGTGGTGATCCTCATGACCTCTGCTTCTGGGTATTCATACCCATATATAAAACCCTCCCCTCAAGTGTGAGCAGGGTCTATGACTTGCTTCTAATCAAAGTGAACATGGCAAAGATGATGAGATGTCATTTCCATAACATCTGTCCTGCCAGGAGACTCAGTCTAGAAAGAGACTCTTCTGGTGACCTAATGAAGCAAGCAGCCACACTAGGGAAGTCAAAGTGATAAGGAAATGCGGGCAGCCTTCAGGAGTTAAGGGTAACCTCTACTTGACAGCCAGCAAGAAGTTGGGGCCCTCAAGGAAATGGATTATGCCAAAAACTCTAGTGAGCTTGGAAGTAGACTCTTCCCCAGTTGAACCTCTAGATGAGAACACAGGCCAGGTGACACCCTGACTGAAGAGCACCCAGTTAAGACATACCCAGACTCCTGACCAGCAGAAACTATGAGGGAATAAATGTATGCTGTCTTGAGCTGCTAGGTTTGTGGTCATTTGTTATGCAGCAAGGGATAGCTAATCTACGCACTGATATGGCGAGTGAAAAAACAAGAAGTCAAGGATAGCTCCAATGTTGGGATTAAGCAAACAGAAGTATGAAATAATCATTAACTGAGATAGGGACATCTGGGGCAAGTACTGGCCTGGAGGAAAGATCAGTTTTGGAAGCAGAGAGTTCAAGATACCTCTTAGAGAGGCAAAAGATTGAGATGTGAAATAAAGAAATGGCAATATGGGTTCAGGTGAAAAGTCTAGGATGCAGATATAAATCTGGGAATCATGAACATAGAGGCCAAGATATTACATGAGATCACCAGAGAGCAAATATAAACTCTCACAGAAGAGGACCAAGAGCTGAGCCCGGGGACACATCATCATTCAGAAGTCAGTGGAACCAGAGGAACCAGATAAAGAGGCTGAGAAAGTAATAAGCAGTTGGAACAAATATCAAGAGAATACAGAAACCTGGGAGCCAACTGAAGAAAGTGTTTAGAAGTGAAGGGAGGGGGTGCCTTGGTGGCTCAGTCGATTGAGCATCCACCCCGATTTCAGCTCAGGACATGATCTCAGGTTCCTGGGATCAAGTCCTGCATCAGGTTCTGCACTCAGTGGAGAGATGGCTTGGGGATTCTCTCCCTCCCCCTACTCCTCCCTCACCACACTTAAGTGTGCACTTGAGTGCACACTCAAGCAAGTGCATGCTCTCTCTCAATAGAATAAATAAATCTTTTTTAAAAAAAAGAAAAGTAAAGGAGGGATTAATTACATCAAATGTTGGTATAAGATCAAGTATGACAAGGACTAAGAATTGAAATTTTAAAGTTCAGCTCCTTGGTCACATTAGCCACATTTCAAGCTCAGTGACCACATGTGGCTAGTGACATGAAAGTGCCCCACTGGACAGTGCTGATGCACAGAAACAGAAGGCAGGATAAATGAGCACAGATATAGGTAACAGCTAAATATGGTGGTGGGAGTTTGTGTTAAGTCCTCTTCAGATAACAGCTCCCCTTCAAAATAGAAACAGGAAGCAAGGCCAATAGCTGAAAATGAAAACAGGAGAAAATGTGGTAGGAATTTGAAGAATGAAAAGAAATATGGCGGCTGAGCAGGAAAATGAGAGCAAGACTGAGACAAAACCAGTGGATCATGAACCCCTGTGGGAGCCAAGGATTTCTGGAGGTCACCCAAATTCTTGCATGTACATGGATGTCTTCTGCCAAATTTGGACAATTCTCAGCCATTATTTCTTCAAGTACTTTTTCAGACACTCTCTCTTGCTCCTCTCCTTCCAGGGCTCCTCCAGTGACAGAAATGTTAAAATTTTTTGTTATGGTCCCCAGATCTCTGAAGTTCTATTCATTTTTTTAAGCATTCTATTTTATCTCTGGTTCAGATTGAGGATTTTATATTTTATTATTCTATCTTCAAGTTCACTGACTCTTTCTTCTGTCCTCTCCATTCTGCTGCCGACCCTATCCAGTGACATATTTGTTGTGGTTACTGTATTTTTCAGTTCTAAAATTTCCATCTTATTCTTCCTTACATCTTCTCTTTCTTTAATGAGGCTCCATTATTCATTTCAAGTAGGTCTATAATTGCACACAGAGGCATTTTTATAATGGCTGCTTTAAAATCTTGTCAGATAATTCTAATATCTATGTCATCTTGCTGTCAGCATCTCAACTGCCTTTTTTTCCCTCAAGTTGAGATTTTCCCAGCTCCTCACATGAGAAATGATCTTCAATTGAAATCTGAACATTTTGGGTATCATGGCCAGAGACTGGATTTAATTTAAATCTACCGTTACAGCAGGCCTCCTCTGACACCCCAGTAGGGAAGGGGGAAGGCCAACTCATTCCAGCTGTTACTGCCAGGTGGGGTAGAATCCAGGCTCCCTACAGGGGCTCCACTGATATCACAGGGGTGGGGGAGGCCTCATTACTGCCTGGTGGAGAACAAAGTCCCAGTTCCCTAACTGGCTTTCAGAGATTAAGACTGTAGGCAAATAACATGCAAAAACAAAAACCAAAAGGCTAAACATTAACTAGGTTACATTAACACTAGATTGCTGAGAAAGTCCCAGCTCCCTAATAGGCCTTTTCTAATACTGGCAGCTGGAGAGTGGTTGGAGTACCTCACCAGATCCTGGCAAGTGAAAATCTAGACTCTATACTTGGACTTTGCTGACAGCAATGAAGGCAAGGCCACAGTTCTTTCTGTAGTGTTTGGCTATAGTAGAGCAGCTATTTGTGTCTAAAAGTTTTCTGTCTTGCTAAGCTGCCCCCTTCCTAGTCCTTTGGCTAGAGAGAACAGGCGGGCTTGTTCTTGGGGCTTTTTTGGCTTGTGCCTACTGGTATTTCCAGACTGCTGCTTTTCCCAACCACAAATCTGAGATACATGAGACAAAGAGAAAACCCCTGGAATTTGCCGTTACCTCTTTCCCTGGGTCCCGAGGTCTCTGGCCAGACTGCCTTCTTTCTACCTTTTAGAGTTTTCCCATGTTTGCATTACATATAATCCAGGATTTTTAGCTGTACTTACCATAAAGAATAGGGGAAACTGACCTTCATTTCTTTGTGACTTTTAATAATTTCCTTTTTCATATTCTATTACTAAAGGAGAATTGGTGCACCTGGGTGGCTTAATCTGTTAAATATTTGACTCTTGGTTTCAGCTCATGTCATGATCTTGGGGTCGTGAGGTTGAGCCCCATATCAGGCTCCACACTTAGTAAGGAGTCTGCTTCTCTCCCTCTCCCTTTGCGCCTCGCCCTGCTCATGTGTTTGTGTGCACCCATGCTCTCCCTCTAAAATAAAGAAATAAATCTTTAAAAAAAAAAAAAAAAAGAAAGGAGTATCTTATTTACTTTGTGTTTCTCCTGGGTTTGTCTTCAATTCTGAAATCATTTTAAAATTCTTTTTCCATTCGTCTGTTGAAGACATCTTGGCTCTTTCCACAGTTTGGCGACCATGGCCATTGCTGCTATGAACACTGGGGTACAGATGGCCCTTCTTTTCACTACATCTGTATCTTTGGGGTAAATACCCAGTAGGGCAATTGCAGGGTCATAGGTAGCTCTACTTATAATTTCTTAAGGAATCTCCATGCTGTTTTCCAAAGTGGCTGCACCATTTTGCATTCCCACCAACAGTGTAAGAGGGTTCCCCTTTCTCCACATCCTCTCCAACACTTGTTGTTTACTGTCTTCTTAATTTTGGCCATTCTAACTGGTGTAAGGTAGTCTCTCAATGTGGTTTTGATTTGAATCTCCCTGATGGCTAATAATGATGAACATTTTTTCATGAGTCTGTTAGCCATTTGTATGTCTTCTTTGGAGAAGTGTCTGTTCATATCTTCTGCCCATTTTTTGACATGATTATCTGTTTTTTGAGTGTTGAGTTTGAGGAGTTGTTTATAGAGGATATGGTCCATATATACAATGGAGTATTATACCTCCATCTGAAAGGATGAATACCCAACTTTTATATGGACACAGACAGGATTGGAGGAGATTATGCTGAGTGAAATAAGTCAAGCAGAGAGAGTCAATTATCATATGGTTTCAATTACTTGTGGAGCTTAAGGAATAACATGGAGGACATTAGGAGAAGGAAAGGAAAAGTGAATTGGGGGAAATTAGAGGGGGAGATGAGCCGTGAGTGACTGTGGACTCTTGAGAAAGAAGCGGGGGGTTTCGGAGGGGGGGGGGGGGGGGGTTAAGTAAGCCTGGTGAAAGGTATTAAGGAGGGTACATATTGCACGGAGCACTGTGCATTCATAAACAATGAATCTTGGAACACTGAAAAGATAAAATTAAATTTTAAAAAAATTCTTTCCTAACTTCTACCATCTCATTTCTGGATTTTTCTACTTCTGATTCTATTGTTCTTTCATGTCTTGCATCATTTTCTTCCTGTATTTTAGCTTGCTTGAAAACAGTAAGTTCTCACTTTCATCAGTTTTATGAGTGTATTTTTCTACTATCCTTTCATGTACAGTGGTGGGTTATTCTACCAGGTAGTCTCTTTCTCCTTTCTATGTTACTTTAACTTTTAATTTTCTATGTCATTAAAACTTGATACTTATCTGTTGCTCAATTTTAAGTAAAACTACTTTTTTCTGAACTTCTACAAGAGAGGCCTGGGGGGTTAGGACCATCTTCCTAATTTCTCAGCTCTCTAGTTTACTCTTCTATTGTCAACAGTGTGGTGTTCAAAAGACAGCAGCTTACTTGTTGAGATATCTGGCTCTGTCCCTCCCTGACTGTTACCTGGACACTCTTAATTTTTCCTCTATGGTCCCTATTCTCTTCAATTTGAATTTTATTCCCAGCAGTTTCTTCTTGGTGTGGAAATTTCTCTCATGAAGAGACTGGCTAGTTCATTTGGGGAGCTAAAAAGGCACAAACTGCTCTAGCCCCTTCAGACCCTACTACAGATCCCTTGTGCTTACCCCCTACCAAAACATACAAATCTTTCCAGTTCCAACTGCCATTCTCAAAAGCAACTTCTTCTAGGTATGCAGAAGCCTATCAATTGGCCACCTGCTCTCCTTTGCTTACTCCTGCTCAGATTCTAATACCACAAAGGCTTTGTAGCTGTCAATAGTTAGCCCCCCTCATCTGTGCAGACACCTTCTGACCAAGTTTTGTTTTGTTTTGTTTTCTGACCAAGTTTTGTTTTGTTACCCATGTGTTTTTTTTCATTTTGCTATGCTAGTTATCTATATGCTTTAATGACTACTTGAGATTCAGAAACTATGCCTTTACTGCCATAGTTCCAGAATCCCTTACAGAACAGATTCTGGTTTTTTACAATATTCATTAATAAAAAATGCCTAGAAAAAATGTCCAGAGTACAAAATTGGCATGAGTACGTGTTCATAAATTTCTCCCTAAAATCAATCTTCATAACTAACTTCATAACTCCACTGTGATAACATATATTCTCCCTTCAAGATAAGTAACATAGGACCAGCAAACTCTGGGTCGAGTGTTAGACCATGGCATAATTTTCTCTAGCAAACTATAAATTCAAACCATCTGACCTACAAAAATGCTAATTAAATTTATAGGTAAAGTAACCCCCAATTTATATAGAGCCTAAGGTAAAATTTAAGAGATAGTACCTAGAAAAGATTAATTATTGCTTATTATAACAATGCATTCCTTATGCCTCCCAACTTCAAAAACTAAGAACATGTCAAAAAAATTCTGGAACAGGGACGCCTGGGTGGCTCAGTTGGTTAAGCAGCTGCCTTCGGCTCAGGTCATGATCCCAGCGTCCTGGGATCGAGTCCCACATTGGGCTCCTTGCTCCACGGGGAGCCTGCTTCTCCCTCTGACTCTGCCTTCCACTCTGTCTGCCTGTGCTCGCTTTCGCTCACGCTCTATCTCTGACAAATAAATAAATAAAATCTTTAAAAAAAAAAAAAAATTCTGGAACAGTACTACTAAAATACTAACAGGGAGTTTCCTCTGGTAATGGAATCACTGACGATTTCATTTATCTCTAAATTTTCAAAATGGGAAACTAGTAAGCTTCTTACAAAAATGTTTAAAACAACTTACGCTAGAACCATGTTGTAATCTGAGTGGTTGAACATATATCCTCCAACAACCCACATTATATTTCCATTGACCACAGCTTTGTGAGAGGCCCTGGGAAGCTTTAGGTTAGAATATTCCTCTCGAGTCCAAAATGACTGGTTAGCTGGCACAGGAATCGAACATCCAGGACCTAATAAAATAGAATAAATTAGCTTCACAAAATGCAGCCTTAAATTACTGCATTTCAAGATTTAATCATATAAATGTAACAACTATCTAAAGAATACTTAGTTGTTCCTTTAGCATCAAAATGTCAGACAAAGCCCTTTAATTCATTCTTTCGATTCACTCAAAGCTGGTGACCAAGGGTCATCTCCAGTATAATTCAAAATCATGTACTTTCTCATGATGACTTGACCACAGTCAGGTTAGGATTTTTTAGTAATGAAATACTTGCTTCAGCAGCTCTCAGAGGAAAGAGTAGACAAAGAAATTATTGATTCAAATGAAAAAACTTTAGGGTCAAAAGGTAAAGAAAGACTAGTCCTGGGAGTAATAATACAACCCATCCAATTCCTGGAAAATCAAGAAACTCCATTCTTGGGGGCTGTGCCTCCTGCTGCTACCTTTCCACAGAGATAGGTACTCAAACACTTCAATTCCTTAGCTCATTGATTTCGGCCCAAGCACATAAGCGAGAGCATTTAAACAAACACATTTCCTTTCAAAACAAAAGTACTCTGAAGAAAAGATGCATGTATAAAGAAAAACACTAAATCAGTAACAGGTGTTATCACACAAACCTTAAAGAATTTGCTAAAGCTTCTCCGATAACCTCTCTATCTGCAGGTAATTCCACTTGCTGTTTTAGAATGATATTGTATAATCGACCCCAATTTTTTCTGAATTTATTGAAAGTTTCTGAGAGATACTATCTGAGAGATACTATCACTGATAGTTCTTGTCCCACCTCCTAGGCTTGGTTCTCTGCTGTATTTTCTTGAGGTTGAGACCAAGTCCTCCAATTTTCATGAATGAATTGCAAAGAATGTTGAAACCCCTTCCATAATTCTAAAGTGACTACAACCATACATCTATGAAATTGAAAGATTTTTAAGAATCTGAATAACAAAACGCAAAGACTTCAATGCTCCCTGATACCTCATTAACATAAGTGGAATATGTGCAAGGAATGAGGTCAATGTATAATTTACTCAACTAGGAAGATGCTGTAAAAGGGAAGAAAAACCAAGAGAAAAGCAGCCCCTACCCTGCCACTCGGGGAAGCAGGAGCATCCTCTGACATCGCTTGAATTGCAAACGCCTCGATAAGGAAAACCACAGTCATGGACACAGTGAGGAATATCGCATGCTTCCCCTTTCCAGTTTTCCGAACATTCACATTGGACAGTGTTGCTGCTATTACTGCTCTTACATTCTCCTCGGCCTGAGCAGTTGTTCGGACACATGTCAAAACTATAAAAACAGTGGGGGAGAATGAAATCAACACAAAGCAACACTTCAATTAATTTAGCAGAATTTTTACCTACACAAGGTTTAAGACTCTCATGGGCTCTCCAGTTCATCCACAAGCATAATGGCGGCACTTACCAGTTGGCCTAAGTAGGGTCAGTCAACACTGCATAGCTAGGACAGGTAATGAAATCAATTCCAATCCTGCTGGATTCTCACAGGGCAAGGCAAGTTAAAAACTTAAAGGGAGAAGAAATTCTTGCAAAATGTGCAGGCTTAGCTTCTCAAAGGTGGGATGACTATGCTGTTCTTGGTGGCCCCCCTAGTGATGGGCATTAGAAAACTGTCAATTATGGGACATCTGGGAGGCTCAGTGGTTTAAAGCCTCTGCCTTCAGCTCACGTTATGATCCCAGGGTCCTGGAATATGGAGTCCAGCATCAGACTCCCTGCTCAGTGGGGAGTCTGCTTCTCCCTCGCCCTCTGCCCCTCCTCCTGCTCATGCTTGCTCTGTCTCAGTCTCTCTCTCAAATAAGTAAAATCTAATAATAATAAAAAAAAAAGAAAACTGTCAAATACAAGCTTCCAAGTTTGGAGGAAGGGGATAAAACAAAGGACTAACAATAAATTACCCATCCTCATGGTGTATATACCTCTGGACAGTTTCTAAAAGTTCAGAAAGTTAAAGATTATTGCCCAGAGTGGTATATTTAAAATTCCTCAATAAGTCATCTACTCATATCAGATGGAAGAAAAGGGAGGACCAGTTTAATTCAACAGTTTAACTATAATGCATCTCATAATAACACAACTTAACATAACTGTATTGAGGGGCGCCTGGGTAGCTCAGTGGGTTAGAGCCTCTGTCTTCAGCTCAGATCATGATCCCAGGGTCCTGGGATCAAGCCCGGCATTAGGCACTCTGCTTAGCAGGGAACCTGCTTCCTGTCTCCCCCACTCCTGCTTGCTTCTCTGCCTACTTGTGATCTCTGTCTGTCAAATAAATAAAATCTTAAAAAATAAAAAGGTAACTATATTGAGGAGCACCTGGATGGTTTAGTCAGTTAAGCATCTGCCTTTGGCTCAGGTCATGATCCTGGAGTCCTGCAATCCAGCCCCACATCAGGCTCCCTGCTCAGTGGGGAGTCTGCTTCTCTCTCTCCCTCTGTCTGCTGCTCCCCTTCCCCCTTCACTCATGCTCTCTCCCTCCCTCAAATAATAATATTTAAAAAGAAAGATAACTGTATTGACAGCACTCTAAGAAGACATAATTCACATTTCAAAGGGGAAAACAATAATGGAACTATCAGGATACTTTTAAGAATGTAGATTTCTTCTAAGACCTACAAAGAAAACTAAAAAGAAATTTTGTAGCAAAGCTTGATAAAAAATCAGGAATCAATTATTAAAAACAAGCTAATTAATGTTTACACCTGTACCCAAATATCAGTTTATGACATATTTATAATATATTCTATAATTCTGTAAATATTTATAAACAGTATTTTTATAATCTATGTAATTACAATGGAAGAAATATGTATATCTACTTCTCAAGACCCAGTAAGCAGAATAAGTACATAAAGTATTTGGTTAAAAAAGCTGAATGAGGGGTGCCTGGGTGGTTCAAGTGGGTTAAAGCCTCTGCCTTCGGCTCAGGTCATGATCCCGGGGTCCTGGGATCCAACCCCGCATCGGGCTCTCTGCTCAGCAGGGAGCCTGCTTCTCCCCCCACCCCTGCCTGCCTCTCTGCCTACTTGTGATCTCTGTCTGTCAAATAAAGGAATAAAATCTTAAAAAAAAAAAACTGAATGACATTCTTCTCAGCCTCTAGAAAGTGGTATCTACCATCTCTACAATAATATAAACACAGAAGTAAAGCTTCAATTTCATCTTTTTAAGAAAAAGGCCTTTGTAAGACAATGGTTTATAAAAACTAAACTTTAAATCTCAGATTGGACTTGTTAAGGTAAAATGGCTACAATAATCACACTTTGTTTTTACAAAGGGTCTAGGATAAAACTGTAGTAAAGCATTGCCACGATGTGCTCATCCTTATGCCTCACACCAAAAATATGTTAAATTATCATTTCCTACTGACACACTTATTAACCGTATACCAGGGAATGTCATACAACCAAAACTTCATGTTACTGAAAAGAAAAGAGGAGGGAGTAACCCTTAGCACCTACTAAACTAAGGGAGGACAAATATCACAACTTCCCCTGTGCCTCAACTTCTCCACTCCAGTGCCCTCAGGCATTCGTGGACTTCATGTGCCAAAAATTAATTATGATCACTTATTACAGTTACATAAAATCTCAAAACACAAAAATCATTTTTGAATCTCAGAAAAATGAAAGTGGCAGGTAATACATTGAAACATCTGCGCATATGTCTAAATTGGAGTAATGAGAAAATTAGTCTAATTATTTGTGCTTAAAATGTGACTCGGAAATAAGATGAAATGCCAATTTGTGTGAAAATAAAATATAACTATTTTTCTCTTCTTTGAGAAGAAAATTAGGCAACACCAAAGTAGCTGTAGGTACTAGACTCAAGGGTCCCCCAGTTGAGGCAAGTCCAACGGTACAATTCAGTGCAACCTGAGGACACCTAGAAAATGAGTAACAATGTTTTATGTGTGTCCTTCTGGGCATTCTTCTGGGAATAAAGAACATTGTTTAATTTGGCTTTTCAAAGGGTCTAGAAGCCCCAGAATGGTTTAGGGCTCCTTTTTAAAGAAGAGAGATCTTGGAACCAAAAAGCTAGTAAAATTTAGGATAACCTTAAGATTCCTTCACTTAATAAATAAATACTAATTCTGGTCTCCAGGAGAGATCAAGGCTTCCCCTACACCAATGAGGGTAAGAAAAACATGCATTTCTTGGGAAGATAGTGACCACAGAGCTAACAGAGCTCTCCAGTGATGGGGCAAAGGGTTTCCGGTGTCAAGGGATATTTGAATTGCCTTCTCTCTAGGGATGCTCCCTCCCTGGAGTTTCTCTTCTTCCCCAAGGCTGCTACTATGAGACTTGGAAGAGCAAAGACTGTACCTAAGAACCTGTAGGGAACCTGGAATGGGGCCTGGATGGATGGCTAGAGCAATGGACCATGGACAGGAGGAGGCAGCATCACCCAGGAGCTTAGCAGAAATCTGGATTCTCAGGCTCCAGCTCTGTTGCACTCTGGTCTCTGAAGAAGGGCCAGGGATGCATGTCTTAACAAGCCCCTCCAGAAGATCCCTGTGCATGTGAAGTTCGAAAAGTACCAGCCTAAGCCTTTACTCTTCCCTTCAGATCTGAACTTCCTTCCTCCCAGAGTGTCCCACTCTCAATGCTGTGACTCTCTAACCTTCCATTCTGAACTGTGCCTCTCCCAGGCCCCTGACTCCACCCTCCCCAACTAGGGTCACCTAGGGCCCCCTCTGCTTACTCAACCTCATAGCTGTCAGTTCCCTCCTTAAAACTTTCTTTTCTGAGCTTCTGTAACAACACAGCCCACAGGCATTCCTCTACCCCTTAGCTGCCTCTACTGCCTTTCTCCTCACTGTGCACACGCTCCATAAGCCAGTTACTGTCCATGTGCCAGTGATTCCCAGATGAAAACCCCTGGCTCTTCTGGGCCCTGGATCTGAATATCAATGCCCTGCTTAGACATCTCACATGTACCCAACCAGACTCATCAGTCTTTCCTCTTTACCCAGCCTTTATGTCTGCCTGGCTCATGAAAAATCAGCTTGCTAGTACTGTGATACAATGGCCAGGCTGCCAAGTCACAAACCTTGGGCACCTGAAAAGCTAAATGAGTGTACCAAGCAAGACAGAGATCGGTCTAAAGAGATCTGAAAGAATCCGGAGACCCTGAGAAAACAGGCAGATAAAAAATCCAGCATAAAGGTTATATATACATGGAGCTTCCTGCTGCTGCCAGGAGTTGGCAAACTTATTCTGTAAAAAAAAATCACATAGCAGGGGCGCCTGCGTGGCTCAGTGGGTTAAAGCCTTTGCCTTTGGCTCAGGTCATGATCCCAGAGTCCTAGGATCAAGCCCCACATCAGGCTCTCTGCTCAGCAGGGAGCCTACTTCCCTTCCTCTCTCTCTGCCTGCCTCTCTGCCTACTTGTGATCTCTGTCCAATAAATGAATAAAAAACAATTTTTTTTAAGTTAAAAAAAAAAACAACACATAGTATCTTGGGCTCCTTGCGCCAAAGACACTCTCTATTACAGAGCCCTTGCTTAGGGAGCTTTATGGGTTTAAAGACTTAGGAAAACAAACATTTCTTAAGAGTAAAATATGAAAAGACAAAAGTCAGCCTCTCTCCTATCATGACAAATTCCCAAAGCTGTCTAGGTCTGTTTCTCTACACTTCCTCTGTAATCTCAGCTAAGTCCTCATCAGTGGGCCAACAACTGAGCACATAAGAATGACTAATGTCTGTTAAACTGCACTTAGCAAGAAGCCCCAGTGTTTTCATCCAGCAGCAGAAAAATGCCCCTCTTTTCCAGAAGAAGCTCAAAGGCAAGACCTGGGTTGCAACTGTGGTCCCAGATCTTTTTGACAATGTATTTCACAGCTTCCCACCAGTTTCCTCCATTATAGAATGAGTGAAAAACACAGTGCCGTATTTCACTGAGTTTTTAAAAGAACTTTAGACGAGAAAATCCACGCATACCGCTTAGTGCAATGTCTGGCACACTGTCAGCCCTCGATACATGTTAGTTGTTATTACTGTTAAATACAGTGTCTGAATAAAATCACAACGATTAGACTTAAATATCTTACTTGTAAGTGATATTAAATCCAGTCAAATTATAAGCAGCATCACTAAAAAAATGCAGCAGGGCATAACCTGATGTGGTAACCACCTCAGGGACAGTCTCGTTGCCATCTCTCTCCGGGACGATGAGGCCACTGAAACAAAAACACATTTCTTACAAAGGGAAGCATGGTCACCAGGCACATCACATGGCGGCACACAAATTCAAACCTGGAATTCATCTTAGAATTTTTTTAAAAACACTTTGAGGAAGAGGGGCAAATTCTTGTGATAAACACATACTGCCACCCGATCAGTCTGGATCCAGTTCTGAACTCTCTGAGGAACAGATCTGAATCTTTCACCAGGCCCTCCTTTATCCTGGCTTATATTTCTAAAAAGATTTGCAATCAATGATCCTATTCTTTTTTTTTTTTTTTTTTTTGGTATATAAAACTATTTCTAATTCCTCTTCAAGAAACTCAGTAAACCTTCAAAATCACAGTAACAAACTTTATGAGTTGATGAATGTCAAATATAAACTACTGGAAAGTATGAAGAGTAAAATTATAAATGAACTTGATAAACACCCACAATCTTTTTTTTTTTAATATTTGTATTGCTTTATTTGTCAGAATCACAATCTTAACACTATTATTCTGATGTACTTTCTTTGCCTAATCAATACCATATAACATCTTATATTCTATTTTATAAGTAATACATCATAAGCAATCCCCCTCTCATTCAGCATCCAATACACAAGATATTTGCTGGGTGTCTAGAGAGCATTAAAAATTATCAAGTCAAAGGGTCTAAAGGATGGCTTTAAACCTCTTGATCCATAAAACCAACTTGCTTTCCAGAAGCAATATGTCAACTTGAAATCTCATCAATATGAGAATGGAAAGGTCCAGCCTACCTCACTTGCCAATAGGAAGGATTACCAGTCCTATATTAGCTTTGGTAATTTAATAAGTAAAAAGTAATTGTTTTATATTGTGGTTTTGAGTTTCTTTTACACTCCTGAAGTTAATCATTTATTGTATGTTTACTTGCCTTCTGCATTTCTTCAATGTGCACATCTTCTGCCCGATTATCAATGCACTATCACCACCACTACGTTCAGTGTAAACCTGAATCCTTACCAGGTCCTATGCAATCTGCTCCACACACACAGCCCCATCCAACGAACAAACATCTCATCTATTACTCTCTTCCCTTCACTCACTCAACCCTAGCCACACTAGTCTCCTTGCTTTCCTATAGCACACACCACATAAACTCCCCATCAGGCCCTATGACAGTCTTCGACAGTCATTCACTGTGACCTAGCAATTCTAAGTTCTTTGTAGAACTAATACCTGTTCATGTACACAAACACAAATATACAACAGTCCTCACTGTAGCACTATTCAGACTGGCAAAAGCTTGAAAATCACCTAGGGGCACCTGGCTGGCTCAGCTGGTAGGGCATGTGACTCTTGATCTAGGGGTCATGAGTTAAGCTCCACGTTGAGCATAGTGATTACTTAATAAAAAAGGAGGAGGAGGAGGCGCACGGGTAGCTCAGTCGTTAAGCATCTGCCTTCAGCTCAGGTCATGATCCCAGGGTCCTGGGATTGAGCCCCGGATTGGGCTCCCTACTCAGCGGGAAGCCTGCTTCTCCCTCTCCCACTCTCCCTGCTTGTGTTCCCTCTCTCACTGTGTCTCTTCGTGTCAAATAAATAAATAAAATCTTCAAAAAAAAAAAATAAAGAGGAAGAAGACAACCACCTAAATACGAATCTGCAGGGAGTCAGATGATGAATCATTCTGTATCTGTAAGTCTGTAGAACTAACAAGGAGCTCGACAAGGCATTCCAGTAAGTAGAGGAAAAAACAAGCTGCAAAACAATGGGCCTAGCATATGTGTACATTTACACATATTTAGGTAACTGCATATAAAAATAATTAATTGGAAGAATATAGAAGCAGGAAATGAGGAGGAAGGGATGGGATTTTCATTCAGTAAGATTTTAAATATAAAGACAGAATTCTAGGAACTCGAGAACTCCGAAGGTGCTCCAAGTTTACAAAACATTGAAGTATTTTGCACTGTGTAGTCAGCTAACCAATATTTACTGATGCTGCATGTGAGCCACAGTTCTAGGTACCAGAAACATGGCAGTGAAGAACTCCCTGCCTCCATGAAATTCACATCAGGGAAATGACAAGTGAGCCTAGATATACCCCCACCCCCGCCCCGACACACAGGTGTGTGTATGTAACACCAGGCAGAGATAAATGCTAAGAATAAAACAGTGAAAGAACAAAAGGTGCTACTTTAGAAAGGGGCAGCTAGAGAAGGTCTCTCGGGAAAGGTGGCCTTTGTTAGAGACCTACATGAAGGTTTCAACTGTGATCATGCTTTCATCAATTTCATGTACCAAAACCCCTTGAAATGCTGAGCAGGGACGTACCTGTTAGAGGGCCACCTCGAAACAGGTATGTTGGAAGTAATCTTCCCAGAAGAAATACTGCCTCAGGAATGACTGGGGGCTTCATCACATGCAGAAAACCCACACTCTTCTCCTAGCATGAGCATCAGGACCAGAGATGGGAACACCAATCCTCAATCCACATGCCTGGGCATGTCACAGACATCTGGGAACCTCAGTGTCCTCAAAGTGCACAGGAGGAAATCCTGCCTGCCTCGCAGCGATATAACAAACTATTACAGCACATAAGTCCTGAAACACCGCCTCACACTAGCAGGTGCTCAGTAAGTGATGGCTCATGGTGTTTATTACTCATATGGTGGGGACATTTAAGTGTGCGGGACAGAACAGTAGGCTGGGCGGAGGGAGGAAGGGCAGAAGTCACACGGCAGGGGTGGAGGGCTGCGTGCACCAGATAAACGTGATGCTGGAGAAAGGGGGTCAGCTTCCTCACTGTCAGAGAAACTCAGGCACTGGCTTCTTTTCACTTTGAAAACCTGACATTGTGAAAGCTTTGGAATGTGCCACTTTCTCCCAGTGAAAATAAAACAACCCGTTTATGACAAAAATAAACTTCTACAGGGTAAATAAATACAAACAGCCTTGGCCCAGCACACAAGGCAATGGAAAGTGCGTGGGTGAGAAAGCGATGCTGCAGGCGTGCCATTCAACTGTCACCACGAGCCGCCTCCCACCTCCCTCCTCCTCTCCTACCCCCAGGTAGATAAATACACTCAACCAAGGCTTAGGGGGCAGCCACATGTTCAGCTTGAGCCAATCAAGAACTGCCTGCCCTGGGGTTCAGTATAATCTTATATTTTAAACCACTGTTCAGAACAATTTTTGAAAACCACCGTTCAAAGATATTTTCTTAATTCAGTAGAATGGTGCCAGGCAGAATTGGGTTCTCTGAACACACCTGGGGCACACCCTGCCTTCACCAACTACACCAGTCGAGCTTCCTGGTAACCCTAGATTTGACACACCTGTCTCCTTGCAAGATGAGATGCCCCCCGGGGGCAGGGAGATGGGGAAGGGAAGCCAGATTCTTCAAGTTCAAGCTCAGAGTCTGGCGACGGGGCTGGGGTTAGGGTTAGGTCCTGGTGGAAAGATCCACGAACCTGCGAGGTACCTGCCTTTGACGGCTTCTCTGTGTGCCATGGTCTGACCACGGCTGGGTCAGCAGAGTGCCGGACAACTGATGGATTCCTGTTCTCATGAAGCTCTTCTAATAGCTCTCTGTCACAGTCTCAACAATTGCCCTATCAATAGATGCCTCCCCCCGGCCAGAAAAAACCACCAACTCTCCAAAGAATAATGTTCTGATGAAGAAAGTTCTCAGAAGAGAAATCTCTTCTCCCCGCTCCACTACCACTCCCCACTCTGCGACAGCCCCTAGCAGAAGGGCTGTTCACAGAGGTGCTCTGTTGACACATCTGTGAAAGTCGGTGTCCCACAGACAGAATGTGGTAGAGCTGGAAGAATCCTGCCGCCCCCGCGGCTCTCAGATCTGTCTGCTAACGGAACCTGGTCTGATACACAAATTTTATTCAGAACTTCAATATGTCAAAGATAAAGGCCATCAGCCAGTTCAGAATCAAATGGGACTTTGGAGTTCAGAGAAAGCACAGTAGAGCACTGGGACCTGAGGCAGCAGAAACTGAGAACTAGAGCACGTTGATTTGCTCCGAGTTGACAGAGAGACTTGGGCAGAAATGACACCCACAGTCCCCACCTTCGGAATCCCACGGGTTCTCATTAGCTGGGCCTTGTGCCCACAGGCTCCCACCATTCGGCCTCCTCCTCTGCCTGCAGGTCACCATGGGGTTCATTCTTCCTTCCAAAGCTCTCCTGACCCAACAGCCCTCCTCAGCCCCCATCTTGTGCCAGTGCCCTCATGGCTTCAACAGTGGTTTTCAAGGTGTTCTGCACATCACTGCTTCTAGGGGTTTCATGTTGCAGGCAAATTTCAATTTTCAAACACATATTTGTTCACTGTTATTTCAGAAACTTCAAACTAAATATGTTATTAGTTTAAATTTTAAAATAATCCATGTGTTAATTTATATTATTAGTTAATGAGCTTTTATAGAGAACCATAAAACCCTTCCAGTTATTTGTACATATACTTTGCCTTCTCTCAGAAGTCACTGACCTGAAAAATTACAGCCTCCTGCTTGCTTTGTTGCTGCTGTTGCTTCACATGTGTGCTCATCAGCTATACAGTCCAGGGGAGCCACAAGGCGATGCACCTGCTTGGCTGAAGTTCCCACAAGGGCCACTGGCAAGCTGAGTCAGAGTGCCCGGCACATAATAGGGACTCCAGGAATTCTGAGTCATGAACTCAGTGTTGAGTGAACCCCCAGAACTCCCAGCAAGTGTTATCATGGAAACATCCTATTATAGACAGTTTTCATGCTTATTGGAGTTTGGGGTGCCTCTTAACATAACCCAAGGTATGCCTCAAATTCTGGCATAAAAGTATGTACTCCCCACACTTGGATGATGACATTTTACTGCTTAGCATGGCCTATCTACCCTATTCTTTGGCTCTATTGGTGAACCTCTGAAACCCAGAAAATGACCTTGGTTCTTAGTTTAAAGATACGATGGAGAGAATTCTAAGCCGAAGGAAGTGGAGGAAATATCAAGGCACATTAGTCCCCTGATTTCCTGTGTCCTTGGGCCGCTGTGTACTGTTTATTCTCTGTTACCTCCTCACTGATATGAAACGTCAAGACTAACCCCACGTGAGGAATACAAAATATATTTGTTGAATTGATATCTTTTTAACGTCAGGGAAATAAAATGTCAGAAGAAATCCAGAAAGTCAGCTGCAGATGAAAAAAATGACAGCTATGGCTCTCTATAGCTATATATGGAAAAAGACATTTTATGAATTCTCTATCAAGTAAAAGGAAGAAAAATGGATGGTTTGGAATTCCCATGTAGTCAAAAACATAATAAACAACAAAGCTACTTACTGTTAATAAAAACGAAAATGCCAAAACAACAGAGAACACTCCACATAGTTATTGTTAAGCTGTTTCATTTAACTACTAATCAAGAATACACTTGTCCAAAAAAAAAACCATAATCAGCATTTTCCTCTCTTCCCACAGGTTACTCTTCATTTTCTGTGTATTCTTCCAAAAAGTCCTCCTCAGCCATATTAATGCATATACATAAATACACACACACACACACACTTGATCGAATTCAACAAATAATTCTTGAAAGGCCTACGTGATGAGGACCCCAAGGATCAAGGTGACTGGTTCATGATCCAAAGTTTTCACAGAAATAATATCCAATATATTACTCACAAAACATTTTTTAAATGTAAACTGCACCACCACCACAAGAAGTGAGTAAACTTGATACGACTGCCATAATTTTATAGATGAGGAAACTGAAACAAGAGGTCCAATACTCAGCCCCGAAACTTACCCAGTGGCTACAGGAAACCAAGTCAGGCCTAGAGCACAAGTGACAGAGGACTCCAGAACTAGCACCTTCTCCATGAAATAAAGGTGGTAAGTGACCATAAGAGTTTGCAATCTAGGAGGTAAGTCTGAATTCAGAAATCAAATAATGATTAACTATTACTTATGTGACGAAACTTACCTAAAGGCAGCAACTAGTGGTGCATAAATTGAGTCTCCATCATAAACATATAAATGGTCCCAACTACACTCTGTAGCAAAATGATTGAAACGGAGTCTCATTATTCTATTTGGCCTGAAAAGAACAAGAGAGGCAGTTTATAATAATCATCATAACTATAAAACATTTGAGAAGAAACTGGAGAAAGATCGATTTTTAAAGAACTCACAGGGAGAGAAGAAATAAATAGTAGATAAATGACATTCCTTCATATGTCGAAGATTTATTTCCTACTTACTGTGTGCAAGAGACCACGAAGCACACGATGGTAAACAAAATCACCCTGACCTATGCCTCTCTGGGCCTTACAGTCTGTACAGTGGCTGTTTTTTGTTTGTTTGTTTTTTAAGATATTTATTTATTCATTTATTTGACAGAGATCACAAGCAGGCAGAGAGGCAAGCAGAGAGAGAGGAGGAAGCAGGCTCCCCACTGAGCAGAGAGCTGGACGTAGGGCTCAATCTCAGGACCCCAAGCCAAAGGCAGAGGCTTAACCCACTGAGCCACCCAGGCGCCCCCACAGTGGCTGTTTTTAAACAGGTCGTGAACCAACCCATTAGTCCTTCTGTTTCTGCACTTCCTTCCTTACCCAACTTCAGATTCCACACCACGTCATTTCACAAACACAACTGCCAGTTCTCTATACTTGCCTACCCTTCTGCCTTTCCATACAACTACCTGGCCAAGGCCTAGTCTAGAGGACACCAGTTATCCTCTTTGACTGAGATTAAATGCCAAGAAAACTAAGCCTATCACTGGTCCTCTAGAGGTCCTCAAGACCACTAGGTAGGCTGGTTTCAGGACAGGTCACAGCTTACCAACTTCCAACTGGTACTTCAATTCTGCCAGCAATGCCACTACTCATTCTCTCTCTCCTTCTCCACAACTGCTGCTCACTCCCAATTACTATTTCAAACCATTTGGTGCCACCTCCCTGCTTAAGCTCAGCACCCAGACAAAAATCTCCCAATTCCCCATTTTCCAAAACAGATACACCCACCCACTCCTCTGTCCATCTTTCAACCACCCCACACCTTCCTCTCATCTGGAACTTTCCACATCCTCATTTTAATCTCTTTAAGTATCACGTATTTTACCAAAAATAACAAAACATAAAAATGTCAAATCTCAACTCTCCTTCCAGCTATTATCTCTCTCTGCTGAAGACAGTGAAGCTCCACACAAGACTTTGCTTTCTCTGTTTCCTCACATCCCACTCACCCTCTTTGCTCTCAAACCTGGCTTCCACCCAAACACTCCACTCAAAAACCTCTTGGTAATATTAACACTGTTTATATCCTGGCGATGCCCAATTATATGTCTCCAGCCTTAGGCCTTCCCTCTACTCCACACTCATCTAGCTAACATCTCTAAGCAAACAACTAAGTAAGTTCATAAACAAGTTAACTCATCTGATGATGGCTCTTGTGAAGACATGAAAGGAATGTGATGTGTACAACAGGTGGTAGGGAATTACCCCCAGAAACCTCTAGAAGATTTGAGAACAAGAGATAAGCCATGTGAGACGGATAGGGAACCATGTTTCGGACACAGGGAACAGTACAGTCTTAAATCCAAGTGAGAAAGAGGTTGATGTGTCCAAGCAACATGAAAAAAATCAGTGTGTCTGCAACATAGAAAACAGAGGACACCACACGAGATGAGAAGTGAGAGATGGGCAAGGTGCAACAGCAAAAGCCGGGAGGCCAATTTCAAGGCTATCACGGTGGCCCAGGAAAGACAGGATGGTTGGTGTCTTGCAATGGCAGAGATGAAGATGAAAAGGAGAAGGTAGATGGACTGGGAAGGCATTCTAGAGGGAAAACGGGCAGAACTTACTGACAGGCTGAATATGGGGATAAGGGGAAAGAGGAGTTAAAGGTTTTCCTTAGGCTGAGGAGGACCAAACAGGAGCACCCCTTAGGCTGAGGAGGACCAACCAGGAGCCTTCAGAGGACTGCTACAGAAGGACGTCAGATCGGAATGAACTGACAGAAAGCATAGAGGCAAACAACTCCTTAAAGCAGCAGTTCTGGAGCTGTGGGCCTCGCGATGCTGGGAGGGGCCCTGAGACTCTTTGAGGCAGTCTAGGAGGTCAAATCTATGTTCAGGATAATCCTAAAATATCACGTGCCTTTATCAGCATGTTGGTATTTACTAGGTGCGGAGCGATGTGGGGAGAAAGATACTGCCAGCACCTTGGGACAGAGCGAGGCAGAAGCACCAAACTGGACCAGTAATCCCTGTTATTCTTCACCACTACACGCTCACAGAAAAAGGAAAAATGGGTTTTGTGTAAGGGTATCTATATTAAGCGGTAAAAATGATTAATGTCATTGTCTTGAACCACGAGTATACAACTTTTGAATATTTAACAGGACAGGACAGGAAGTACGAACAAAGCACTTCTACAGCCCAGCACAGGACAGTGGTCTCAAGGAAAATCACTCTTGCAATCATTTGGGTGGTGAGCTGAACCAATTGCTCTTTTTCCCAGAACGTCATCTATCATTTTTACTTAGAAGAACAACTAACAGGGTACCTGGGTGGTTCAGTGGTTTAAAGCCTCTGCCTTCAGCTCAGGTCATGATCCCAGGGTCCTGGGATCCAGCCCCGTATCAGGATCTCTGCTCAGCAGGGAGCCTGCTTCTACCTCTCTTTCTACCTACCTCTCTGCCTACTTGTGATCTCTGTCAAATAAATAAATAAAATCTTAAAAAAAAAAAAAAAGAACTAACAAACTATGGTTACTCAGACTTGTATATCTGCTAGATACTTTTTGAAAAAAAATGAACAAAGCAAGTCTGTCACTTCAAAGAAAACAACTGACAGTATTTGGTGCCAAAGATAAAATGTAAGCTTTCAAGCAATAATTAGAGTTATGGAATATTTGCATCTGCCACCCAGATGCAACTTCCCGGTGCTTCGAACTTTCCAATGAGATTAATGGTGACATTAACCAAGTGATTTCTTTTCATGTTATGTCATGAAATATATCAAAATTTAAACGATCTGCATAATTCAGAAAACTACGAGTTTCCAAATAACCCATATGTTCTGTTACAGAACCATCCAAGGGTTAAAGAGCCATTCCAGAGCATAAGAAAACCAACAGATTTTAACTTAAGTTACCGAAGTTCATGAACATTGAACACTGTTTCAGATTCCACACTGCAATTCACTTTAAAGAAATTACCACTTGTCAAGCTTTGATGTTTGATGGTGTATCAAGAAACCATCCAAAATTATTTAAAAGGGTTATCAAAATCTCCTTCCTTTTTCTACTACATATTCAAGACTAATTTTCTTCACATACTTCATCCACAATAACTTACTGTAACAAAGTGAATGCAGAAGAAAATAATAATAATCTAGCTATCTTCTATCGAGCCACAGAAGAAATTTATAAAAATGTAAAACAATACCATTCTTTTCACTGATTTTTTTAAAAATATAGGGTTTATTTTTTCATAGAAATGTCACATGGGCTGACATGTAGTAGGTTTTTAAATGATTTAATGAAGAATTTCTTTGATATTAATTTATAATAATAATAATAAACATAGATATAATCCATACAAACAAAAATTATTTGGAAATCTCAAAATTTAAGAACGTAAAGGGGTCCTAAGACCACAAAGTTTGAGAAACGTTGCTTTAAAGATCTGCCATAAAGAGAGGTGCCTGGGTGGCTCAGACAAATAAGTAACTGATTCTTGATTCTGGCTCAGGTCTTGATCTCAGAGTCACGAGCTCAAGCTGCACACTGGGCTCTATGTCCAGCATGGATCCTACTTTAAAAAAAAAAAAAAGCCACGAGAGAAGAAGGAAAAGGCAAGAGCTGGAGGGTATAGGAGGCCCAGAGAAGAAGCCATTTGAACAGTAACAGTTATTTTTATTTTCCTGCCCACAATAAAAATAGGCAGTTACAAAAATGTTATAAGACTGTAATTGTCTACTGCTTTAAGCAAACCATTTCAAATATTCAAGTTTTAACGATTATAATTGAATATACAAATTTCTGGTATGAACAATTCATTCACAGCTTTAAATCGACACAAAACTTTTTTCAGATTAACAATGAAGATTAAGAAAAATAAATTCACTTGTCAGATGAAAAGTTATCAAATAAAATACATTTTAAATACTTTATTTTACAGATTGTTAATTTTGCTTATAAAAAAAAGTAATGCCACACTGAGCTTGGAAAATAAAACAGGCATTACTACTTACTGTCCTTCAATGAGCCATGTGCACTTCGTTTTATATTTATAATTTCCAGGTCCATCTGTCACAAACCCAGAAGATCCAGTTAGTCTGTAAGGCAAATTAAAAAAAAAAAAAAAAAAAAAAAAAAAGTAAGTCAGAAAGAAAAAAAAAAAAAAAAAAAAAAAAAAAAAAACACTTAGGTCCATCAAAATTTCACATATCAATATCTTTCTTAAAAGTTAAACATAGTGGTATATTAATGCATAACCAGAAGAGAATCACTGGATAGTTAGAGTATACTAATCTGGGTGAAAAGAATACTTGCCATAAACTTAAGAAAAGGGGGTACAAATACACTAAAATTAACAGGAATAAACAAAAACATACCTAAATCTTTCTAGCTGCAACAAGAAATCCATACTTTGTACCATGAAAATGGCTACAAGAACTTACTTATAAATATCAGTTGGTTTTTAAAAAGTAAGATCACACAGTTACAGGTACAACTGTATCTAATACAGTAACACTGTGGGGAACACAACTGAGATGGGCAAGCACATCAAGCTACAACACACAATGGACCCATCACACTCACCTTCTTCTGAAAGCAATCTACCACACACCATGAGCAGTGTCCTCCAGAACCCGTCTTCCCTCACTCCTGCCAAGTCTGAAGTTTGTCAGTATTTTTAGGTCTTGCCAATATGATAGGCATATCCTCATATCTCATTAATGTTTGGACTGCTACTAACCCTGAAGCTTGAATATCTTCTCATATGTTTTGGTCATTTGCATTTCCTCCTTTGTGAATTAAAATTCCATATTCTGCGCCCACTCTGCCACCAAGTTGTCTTTTTCAAATTAATGTTTAGGAGCTCTTTTTATATTAAGGAGCTCCCATCTGCATTTTAAATACACTATAAATATATTTTCTCAGTTTACTTTTTTCTTTATATTTTGTGTCTGTTATCTTTTACTATATATAACTTTTTAATATTTAAGAAGGATGTTATTTCCTTCCTCACTGCTGTTTCTAGATGATTTTTCCTCCCTCTTCCATCACCAGTGTCAGCCTTTCTGAAATAGATGTTCTCCTCTGGATCTGCCTCCCCTACTTTCTGAGTTAACTACTGGCATCCCAGTTACTCCTTCTCACCCACTGATACTAGCATCTAGCTCACTGCCTTCCATTCAACTACATCAACATTCAAGATGTTTCAATCAGAACTCCAGCTCTCCATTTCTTAACTTCACCATTAACGGTCTTTTCCTCCACTCCACATAAGCCATCCACTCCTCTGGGCCCCGCCATTATTTGTGAGAGCAAAAGCACCAAAATCTTCATTTTAGGCATCCTATGCTATGACCACCATATCTTTTGTCTCAAATTCATTTCCCCTTTTCCAGGAAGTCATCAGCCCTATGGGGAACTCCAATCCACTGATTTCTTCCTGTTCATCACTCACAACCCACACACTTGACTTTCCCCTTACCTAGTTAAGATTCCATGATCCATCACAATTATCATCACCTGCAAATCCCTTGGCTTCTTTCCCCTTCTCTCCCTCTGCCATACTTACCTGGATATTGATATCTCCATGACTTATTCCCAATATCCATTTTACCCCCAAATTGTTAGTCTGAGCCAATCATGGTGTTGTGTGTTCCCTGCCAACAACTGACTAGAAATGTGTATCAGTTAAGATTAGGTTCTAGCCCAACTGACAGAAAAATGTAAATTGTAATGGCTTAACCAAGATATAAAGTCCAAAGAAATACAGAGCACATAAGGGAATTCTATAACCAATAGGTTATAGAAAGGGACCTAATGCTCTTCTACCTTGTTGCCCTGTCATCCTCAACATGTGGCTTCCACCTAATAATCCAAGACAGCTGCTCCACTCCAGCTTTTATTCCCACATTCTACCCAGCAGGAAGGAAAAGAAAACAAGATGCACATCTCCTCCCTCTTAAGTCAAACAGGACAATTCAACTTACATCCCCTCAGCCAAAAGTTACTGACATATCTAAATGGAGAGGGAGGCTGGGAAATGTAGCCATTATTCCAGATGACCGTGTACTCAATGAAAAATCAGGATTCCCTTTACTAGCAAAGGGGACGGACAGAGGCCAAAAAGGTCACTGCCAGTCTCTGTCACAGCATGTAATCTAATACTTGGATGTGAGGGCAAGTCTTGATGGAGAGCTTCCAGGCACTATTTTTTCATTCTTAAGAAAGACACTGTGGTAGACAGGGAGATATATCACATAAATCTCCCTTTTGAAGAAGGATTTACTGTCTCATCAACAGGCAGCCAGCCTCCCAGTGTCAGTTTCTTCAGGAGGTGCCTTGCCCCAAGTCATGCCTTGCCCAGGGCAGCTCAAACCAGAGAGGGTAGAAAGGCTGGAACATTTCAATCCAACACTAAACAACTCTGATACACAATCCTTTGCTCTATAAGCTCCCCTTTGTCAGGCCTGAATTGAAGTTCAACTTCTTCCTTTACCCAATTCTGCTTCCTGCCCCTTCCTCTCATAGGTGCCCCATAGGTGCCTCTCATAGGTGCAATTTGTGCCCCAAACTCCATCTCAGCAACACAGCCATCATGCTACGGGGTGGAACACAAAGCCAACACCAAGAATGATAAACCAAAGAAATGCAAAGGTCCATGAAGAGCAGTACCAACCAACAACCACAGAGGCCTCTCCATGTTTATGGGCTAATACAGTTCCCACTGGTTACTGGTTCATTGTGTATGTGTGTGTGGACACAATTTAGGCCCTTCTAGCTCAGAAAGTTTCCTGGTTTTTTACTATGCTTGTTTTGCTCCCAAGAGTTTCTATGTATTTCATATACATAGACATACTCAGGCCTTGGCAAATCAGCACCACTTTTAGAAAAGAAATAGATCGTTTTAATTTTAAATATTCACTGAGTATCTTTAAATCTAGCATTTATATAATTTTACAAATAACAAATAGTTACGATCACAGATAGCCTTTTGTCAACTGAAGGACAATTCTCCCTTTGTAACTTCTCTCCCCAAGTACTCCCAACCACCCTACACTAAGATAAACATTTAACCACCTCGTAAGCATTCTTAACTAGTTTTCTTCATACTTATGAGCCCATGATATATGCACAGCTCTCTTCAATTAATGTTTGGCTACACAATTATGCAAACTTTTCCACATCTTCCTTTTTCTCACGCCAACAAAACTCTGGGAGTTTTAATAAAACAGGTATGAGTCCCCATTCATTTTTTCCATGGAGCATTATCTTCTAACCTACTGGGATAGCATTTTTTTCTGCCTTTCTCCTAATAACATTCATTTTGTTTTCAGTCAGCTGGCATTATGCACATTGCTGCAATAAATATCTCTATACATATGGCCTTACTTGTGCTTTAATTTCTAAGAATAGAATCTTAGGAGGAGGATTACTGGGCCAAAGGAAGATGAATTTTAATTGTTAGCCAAGCTGCCAAATTACTTCCAAAATGGCTGTAACAATTTACATTTGCACGAGCAGGACGTGAGAGCATGCTCTTCTCCATGTCCCCTCCCTACCCCCCATATTAGATATTCTTGTTTCTTTTACATTGTTAACGTGAAATTCTCTGTGTTCTAGTGAATGGCCAGTAGAGTGTTTATTGAAAGGGGAAGGTCAGGAGTATCAACTACACTTTCAGGTCAAGTTTTATATTATCACTGGTGATGCAGGTACACACACTGGTACTGCCTGTGCTCACTTCACCAGCAGTCACACAAAGGCATCTGATTGAAACAGAAAGACTCTTCAACAATAGGAAACCAGATACAGAGAATTAGTAACTCCTTGCTTCTACCAAGTTTCCAATTCAAGAATACACTGGGGGTGATTCTGCACTACAAACATACAGGGAAAATAGGGGAACCCTCCATAGGAGGCAGGTTTCAAAGGAGCCACCTTATTATTATTTCTTTTTAATTATTATTAAAGTATATTGGTATTATTACCAAGCAAAGTGGCCTATTTAAAAAAAAAACAACCCACAAACCTCAACTTTTCTCACCTGTTTAGCTTTTCTTTGTGGTCAAGTGTGTTGGACATCGTTAAACTTTGATCAAAGTTCCTCAGACATTAAAAAAAAAAAAACAAAAAAAAAGGCAATCTATCGTAGGAATGTGAACCAGTACTGATTCATGTGTAATTCAGTTTACTGAATGCACTATTCAACTCCCTCATATTCTCCCGTTACCTACTAGACCTATTTCTGAGAAAGGTGTATTGAAATCCCACACCATGACACATTTACCATGTTATTTTTGCCTTATTTAGCTATTTAGCCAAATAAGTTTGTAACTTTTAGACTGTCATAAACTGTCCCCTTTATCATGATAATAACCATTTATATAGTTTGATGTTCAGGTTTCATCTTATCTATTATTATAATTACTGATTTTTTGTTGTTGTCTTCCTGGGCCACAGATCTTTATTCAATTCTTTATTTTTCATATTTCCTCATCAAATTTTCAAAAGTTTCTTTTTTCTAAACAGGACATGGTTTAGGTTTTGTTTCTTAACCTAGCCTGACAGTTTTACCAGCATAATATAATTTTTCACATTTCGTGTGACTGCTATACCGATTTGCTTCCTTCCAACCAAAATTTTAAATCAATCTTAGAGAGGAGCAATTTATATACAAATGGCATCTTAAATGTACAATTTCTTAAGTTGTGACAAGTGTATATACATGTGGAACCCTCCCAAACAGCACATAAGACAGGTCTGTTACCCCCAAAAGTTCCTTCATACCACTTTGCAGTTAATCTCTCCCAACACTGATCTTATTTCCATCACTAGAGACCAGTTTTATACAATATGATTTAATAAAAGCGTACAGAGACACTCTTGTGCCTTGCTTCTTTTGATCAGCCTGATGCTTCTCAGTATGATGTGTATCAGTAGTTGGTTCCGTCCCATTGCTGAGTAGCATTCTACTGCATGAATATACCACAGCTTGTTTATTCATTCTCCTGCTGATGGACACTTGGATTACATAGTTACATGAATAAAGCTGCTAAGAACACTAGTGTACAAGCCTTTGTGTGGATGTGTGTGGACACTCCTCTTGGATAAATAAGTAAAAGTGAAATCACTGGATCAAAATTGATAAATCAGATTTAAAGAAACTGCCATAATTGCTTCCTAAGTGGTTACACCATCTTATACTTCCATCATCAAGGAATGAATCTTTGCTGCTTCCAGGTTCTCCCAGTAATCCCCTTGTCTCAAGCTCTGGTGAGATTCTCCCCATCGACTTAGCAACATATTGACCTTGTGGCCGTCAGGAAGATCTACTATATCACACCATCCAGGATCTGAAGCTTTACGGTCTCTGTCCCTTGCTACACTGGCCCGGCTATACACCAGTTCTCTGTCTGGGAGGATCACAACAGATCCTAGATCCTAGAGTTTCCTATAGGTCCCCCCAGCAAGCTGGTTCAAGAAAAGCAAAGTGCTTGCAGTTGTGAGAGCCAGGGAAGCAAGACTCACCGAGGCTGCCATGTTCTTATCAGGCTGCCATGTTCCTCATATCCCTCTTGGCTAAAATCCATTTATGTTTGGATTTTCTGTTGCTTTCAAGTAAAACCACCCCAACCACAAATTTTGCCAATTCTGTGATGGAGCCTCTTCCCCTAATAGTTCAGAAATCAAGATATACTATTAAAGTCAATGGCATGTCACAGTTTAAAGGAAGTGGTTTTTCTTTCTTAGTGGTACGCAAGATAAAGGTGTACTTTACATTCAATGGCATCTTAGCAAGTTGAAGTTAACACATACAACAAAACTCTAAACCTGGTTGAACCCAACTCTGCTTACTCTGTATGTGCAACCAAGTAGCTGGCTAAAACTAGAGACACAACGTTGTGCTGACTGGTCTCACTTCACATTTATAAACACACATCTCAAATAGGTTCTCAGCACTATAAGACAACAATCCTTCCATTTTCCTGGCCAGCTCACTTTTATGCATTAATATCTTTCAACTTCCCAAATCCTCTTCCCTCTTTCCAATTTCAACTGCTGATCAGTGGATTCCTTTACTCATTTCATGTGTATTTTCCCCCAGTGGAATGTAAACTTCATAACGGTAAAGATTTTTGTCTCTTTTGTTCTCTATTTCCAGTGCCTAGAAGCGTGCCTGGCATCTTAATGACACTAAGTGGATAGTTGTAGAAGAAGAAATAAATTAGGAGAACTACATTTTCTTCCCATTACTAAATGCATGTGCTTTCCCCTGGTTACAATGTATAAACTATCTAAATTCATCTAGGGTTAAATCCTCTACCTGGGTCCAGAATTCTCTACTCAATCAAGGGTACCAGCAGAACAAACCTGATTCCAACCCCAACCCCACACTTCTATCTACTGGATCAGCATGAGATGAGCTTTCAGATTTCCTTCTTAAAAAATAAACTTTTGGGGCACCTGAGTGGCTCAGTGGGTTAAAGCCTCTGCCTTAAACTCAGGTCATGATCCCAGGATCCTGGGATCGAGCCCCGCGGGGGATCTCTGCTCAGCAGGGAGCCTGCTTCCCCCTCTCTCTCTGCCTGCCTCTCTGCCTAATAAATAAATAAAATCTTTTTTAAAAAATAAAATAATAAACTTCCTTCACCTTAGGTTCCACTTGTGCTATTATCACTTCTGTGCTTTTACAGCAAGTCTTGAGAATTATCTACTCTCACTGACAACTCTCTAACCTACTAATTTCTTACCCCATTTCAGCTAGTTAGCTTTAATCCTAACTTCCCCAGCCCCCCAAAATCCCTTAGTTAAGGTATATGAGCCTTTGAAATAGTTGATACCTCTTTCTTTAAAAAAAAAGAAAGAAAGAAAGAAAGAAAGGAAGAAAGAAAAAAAAGAAAAGAAAAATATTTTCTTTATTTTTGCTAGGGAGAGAGAGGGAGCACAAGCAGCAGGGGGCAGGGGTGTATGGCAGGCAGAGGCAGGCTCCCCACTGAGCATAAAGCTTGATCCCAGGACTGGGGACCATGACGGGAACAGAAGGCAGACACTTAACCGAGTGAGCCACCCCAGCACCCAATGCCTCCCACTTTCTTAAAATACTTTCTTGGGGCACCTGGGTGGCTCAGTAGGTTAAGCCTCTGCCTTCGGCTCAGGTCATGATCTCAGGGCCCTGGGATGGAGCCCCATATCGGGCTCTCTGCTCAGCAGGGAGCCTGCCTCCCTTCCTATCTCTCTCTGCCTGCCTCTCTGCCTACTTGTGATCTCTGTCAAATAAATAAATAAAATCTCTAAAATAAATAAATAAATAAAATCTCTGAGCTAAATAAATAAATAAATAGATAGATAGATAAATAAATAAAATACTTTCTTCACTTGGTTTCCAAAACCCCCCTGTTCTCAATTCACAGCTTCTTCTCAGTCCCCTCTGATAAGCCCACCTTCTTGTCCCAGTCAGCCTCTAGTTATAGGAATGCCCCAGGGCTCCACCTCAATCTGCTTCTCTGCACGAAGTCATACTGATCTCATACTATTGAAAAACATTAAATACTACCTATATATATTTTTAATAATGGAATTTTCATCTCTGTGATAGCACCACCATTCTCCTGGTTATCCCAGGCAAAAACTATGAATAATACAAGCATATCCTCTGTTCAAAAAAAAAAAAAAAACCTTTCATTTTTTTCCTTTCCAGTATTTATGACTTTATTATTTTTCTGGCCTTATTGTAATTAGTTAAGATCTGTTATGACATGGAAAAGAACTGGTGACTGGCAAAAACTGGTGAGGTCTTGTTCTCAATCTCAGGGGAAAACTTTCAGTATTTCACCATATGTTCTTTGTAAAACCCTTACTTAAACCAGATTAAGGAAGTACCTTTCTATTCCTAGTTTACTAAAGATTTTTAACATTAGTGAGTGTCGAATTCTAGTTTTTTTTTTAAAACTGTGTATCTAATGATCATTTGCTTTTTCTCTCTTATTCTATTAATGCTGTGAATGATATTGATTTTCAAATATTAAATTGACACTGAATTTCTCAAATAAACCCAAGTTGATCATGATTCTTTTTATATTTTGCTGGATACAGTTTGCAAATATTTTAAATCTGTTTTACAGCTTCGTAAGTTAAACTGACCTGCTTTTTATTTGTTAAGTTTTGATAACAAAATTATCTGGAACAGGAAAGGAATTTCACCTATTTTCCTATCTGTAGGAGAGTCTAAGATTGGTGACATTTCTCTTGTAAACGTTTGGAAGAATTCATTTGTAAAACCTTCTGGGCCTGGAGATCTCTTTTATGCAAGTTGGTCTTACTAGAGTTTGCCATTTCATCTAAATTTTTCAAATTTATTGGAATAAACTTATTAACTAATATCCTCCGATTTTTCCAATGCATGTAGGATCTATAGTGATGTCCTCCTTATTATTGATCGGTAATTTGTTTTTTTATCAATTTCTTCAGCAGCTTATCAATTTTGTCTTTTCTTTCATACATATATATTTTATTTAAATAATCTCTACGGCCATCCAGGCTCCCCTCAATTTTGCTTTTTCTGTTCTAATGACTTTGAGTATATTTTTGCAGTTTTTGTATTTTCCTGAGTTGAAAACAGATCACTGACTTCCACCCTTTCTTCTTATTTAGTATATACATTTAAAACCCTTTCATTCTCACCATTGCATTAGTTGTACCCATAGTTCTCATATTTAATACTTTCATTATCTTTCAGCTCAAAATTTCAAATTCCCAGGGTGATTTCCTTTTTGATTTATGATTATTTCGAAGAGCACAGTAACTGTATGGTATAGTATCCTCTGTATGTCAATTAGGACAAGTGTTTTGGGTGGCTCAGTTGGTTGAGCAGCTGCCTTCGGCTCAAGTCATGATCCCAGCATCCTGGGATCGATTCCCACATCGGGCTCCTTGCTCAGCAGGGAGCCTGCTTCTCCCTCTGCCTCTGCCTGCCATTCTGTCTGCCTGTGCTCGCTCTCTCCCCCCGCCCTCTCTGATAAATAAATAAAATCTTTAAAAAAAAATAAAATAAAATCTTTATTCTATTAATTACTGAGAGGAGTGTTAAGATATTTTTAACATCCATGGATGTTAAAAAAGCAGGAGGAAAACCTAATGAGGAGCAGTTTATATGCACGGTTTTAAGGTGTTTCCCTCATATTGCTTATAAGTTGCAAGGAGGAATAAAATAGGTAGTTGGGGGGGGGGGACAGACAACACCTCAAACAGGAGAATAAAATTAATATAAAAAATAAGGGAAATAGAGGTATCATACACCTCCAGGTATGAGATCCTGAGAAGGGCCAACCTTCACCTATGCAGTATTCTGACCAAGGATGTATAATTTGAATCTAACCATGAGGAAATATGAAACAAAAGCAAAATAAAGAACTGGATTAAAACGGGGGCGGGGGGGGAATCTATCCATGAAAGAGTGTGAATATAATTTTTCTTTAAAAAGGAAGAAAGGCAGTAGAAATGTTCTACATCAGGAGTCAGCAAATTACAGTCCTTAGGCTAAATCCTGCCTGCTGATTGTTCATGTAAATAAATTTTTTTGGAACACAGCCAAGCCCTTTTGCTTACTTATTGTTAATGGCTACTTCATGTTACAAGAGCAGAAGTAACTGTACAGAGACAAAGCAGAAAATATTTACTATCTAGTTCTTTACAGAAAAGATTTGCTGACCCATGTTCTACATTAAAGCAGGCTACAGAGACATAACAATTAGTTGCAGTACCCAAACCTAGACTGGATCTGGTAATGGAAGGGGCGGAAGAAATAATATAAAAGGACATTACTAGGTCAACTGAAAAAATGTAGTACAAACAATATACTAGATAAAGGTACTATATCAATGTTAAGCATACTGAAGGCAAAAAACTATACCACCTTAAGACTTAAGTCTCTTAAGTCTCTTACAATGATCACTACCTTTAGAAAATACACACTAAAGTATTTTAAAGGGTCAAGAGCCATGAGATAGATGTCTCTCAAATGGTTCAAGGAAAACCACTGTGTGTGTGTGTGAAAAAGAGAGAGCACAAGAAAGTTCACAAATGACAGACTATTTTTCAGCCCTCTGTCTCTCAGTGCTTCTGCAGAGGAATGTTTTCCCAGCATACCTTATTCGTTAATTCTCTTTCCATCTGCATCTAAGATTCCTAAAATCAGTTACCGATATCTTCAGTTTCTGTTAATTCTTTTTTATATTTTCTCTTTACTGAAATTGTTTAAACTCTTAAAGCCATCATTTATTTCAAAGTCTGTTTCTAATCATTCTAATGGCTGACTCTTCTGTCTCTCCACTAATATCCTTTTTCTGTCCAAGCCAGAACCCAACACTGCAGTTAGCTGTCATGTCTTCATGCCTCCTGAACCTGTTTCCTTTTAACAGTTTAAATTTTAGTTGAGATAATAGATTCACAATATAAGAAAGCATGCAGTTATAAGAAATAATACAGAGTGATTCCTTACATACATTGACCAAATTTCCTAAATGGTAACATTTTTTTAAAACTACAGTAAAATATCACAACTAAAATACTGACGTTGATAAGTCAATCTTATTCAAATGTCCACATTTTTACTTATACTCACATGCGTGTTTAAGTTTTGCCCAATTCTTTTACCTGTGTAGGTTCATGCATCTACCACCAGTCAAAATACTAAATGGACCCAGCACAAGGATTCCTCATACTGCCCCAATGTAACCATACAGCTCCCTCCCACATACTCTCCCCACCCAACAACCACTTTACATTCTTAACCCCTGGCAACATTTAATCTGTCATTTTATCTTTAGGCAATGTTCCTTTTTATTTCTATAATTTTCTTTGCTCTAAAGCATAATCTGTCAGTTATTAGCATAACCATTCCTACCCTCTCTTTTTTTCAATTAATTCTAGCATGGTAGAATTTTTTTTCATTCTTTTACTTTCTACCTACATATGTTGTTGAATTTGAAGTGACTTTCCTACAAGCAGCATGTATTTGGATCACATTTTTTCATCCAATTTGCATTTCCATTTTAGGTAATTATTACATTTATAGTAATTACAGATATGTTAAGGCTTAAGTCAGCCACTCTATTATTTGCCTTATATTGTTTTCTCTGGTTCTCATTCTGTTTCTCTCTTTTTGTCTTTCTGTGGGTCATCTGAACATTTTTTAAGATTCCGTCTTGATTTACTTATATTGTTTTTATCTTTTTGTGTATTTTCTTCGTAGTTACTATTGGCACCAGAATACACACATGTGACTTAGAAAAATCTACTGGTAATAATGTTCTACTACTTCCATTTAGGTCCTTTATCTTCACCATTTTATTTTTTTAAAGATCTTATTTATTTATTTGAGAGAGAGTACATGCATGAACTGGGGGGAGGGGGGAGCGGCGCATGGGTAAATCTCAAGCAAACTTCCTGCCCAGCCTAGAGATTGATGTGGGGCTCGACCCCACAGCCCCAAGATGACAAACCCAGCCAAAACTGGATGCTCACCTGACTGATCCACGCAGGAGCCCCTATCTTCACCACTTAAAATATCATCATATTTAGTATTAGATTGTTTTAAAAAACTTTATTTGAGAGAGAGAAGGGCGAGGGAGAAAGAGAATCTTAAGCAGACACCCCACTGAGCAAGGAACCCAACATGGAGCTCAATCATATGACCCCAGGATCATGACCTGAACTGAAATCAAGAGTCGAATGCTTAACCAACTGAGCCACCCAGGCATCCCCAGTTTTATATTTTTTATTCAGTCATCAAATATGATTGCTAACACTCAGGAGGACTCTCCATTGTTCCTTCTTTTTTCTTGATGCTACACAATTGACTCATCATTTCTCTCCTGCTCAAAGAACTTCCTTTAGCCAATCTTTAATGAAAGATCTGCTAGCAACAAATTCTTTTCATTTTCTACCATCTGATAATGTTTATTTCCCTTTAATTCCTGAGGGACAGTTTTGCTGAATACAGAATTCACAAATGACAGTTGTATAATTTTAACACCTGAGAAATAGTGTGCTGTTTCCACTGGCCCCCATGCTTCAGATGAGAAATCTGTTATCTGCAGATAACAGATAATGTGTTCCCCAACATTTCGCTCTGGCTTTCAAGACTTCTTCTTGGCCCTTAGGTTTCTAGGCTTTTATACTCTATATATTTACGTAAGTATATACTTACATATTATACGTATATACTTAACCTAAGTATATACTTATACTGTATATATTTATACATATTACACATACTAAACATATTTAGGTAAGTATATACTTCTCTATTTGTAAGTATATACTTGATCTATTTGTCTATTCTTTTACCAATACCAACAATCTTGATTACTGTAGCTTTATAGTAAGTCTTGAAGTCAGGTAGTGTTGGTCCTCCAACTTTGTTCTCCTTCAATATTGTGCTGACTACTCTGGGTTTTTTTCTTTTTTCCTCTCCATATAAATGTTACAATCAGTTTGTCAATATCGACAAAATCACTTACTGGGATTTTGATTGTATAGATCAAGTTGGGAAAAAGGGAAGAACTGATATCTTCTCACCCATGAGCAGGGAATATATCTCCATGTACTTAGTTCTTTGATAGCTTTCCTCATATAGATCTTCTACACATTTTGCTAGACCTATGCCTAAGTATTTCACTTTTGGCAGCGCTAATATAAATGGTATTGTGTTTTTAATTCCAAATTCCACTTCTTCATTCCTGGTATATTGGAAAGCAACTGAATTCTGTGTATTAACCTTGTATCTATCTCACACATTTAGATTTCAAGAGTCCAATTATGATGCATCTTGGTGGGAATTTGAGCTTTTCTTGTATGGGGCTCACAATTTCTTGGATTTGCAGGTTTCTTTTGCCAAACTTGGTACATTTTCAGCCATTACTTCTTTAAAACTCTCAACCCCACTCTCATTCCTTTCTGGGACTCCAGTTATACAAATGTTAGATCTTTCGCCCCACAGATCATTTTGTCAAGTCTATTTCCTCTCTATTGTTTAGACTGGGTGATCTCTATTGTTCAGTTCTCAAGTTTACTGATTTTATCCTCTATTACTGTCATTCTACTAATTGAACCCATCTAACAAGTTGGGGAGGGGGCGTTGTTGTTATTGTGTTATCCAATTCTAAAATTTCCATTTGCTTCTTTCTAATTTCATTTGTAATTTGGTTCTAATTAATTTTACTTAGGTCTTTGATGAGATTTTGTACTTTTATTTCTTTCAAGACCATTTTTAATTGATTTTAAAGCATTTTTATGACAGTTGATTTAAGATTTTTGTGAAAAAATTCTAATATCTGATTTAAATCATCTTGGGTTGGTATGTTGATTGCCTTTTCTAATTCAAGTTGCAACTTACTTTGTTCTTGGTATGACAAGTCATTTTGTATCTTGAATATGTTGTTTATTATGTTAGAAGACACTAACATATGGTCTCATAAAAGATTTTATTTTAGCAGGTAGTCACCCTGTTTAGCTTTAGCATATGGATCTTGACCCAGTTTTCTGGGCTATTATTCCAATGGCAGATTAATTTTCAGAGTCTCTGTGTTGTTATCTGCCCCACACTGCTTATCTGGTACTACTGTGCTCCCAGGCATCCCTGCCAGTGCTGCCAGAGGGGATGAAAGGAGTTTCCCCAAGCCAGGCTGCCAAGTGCCTGTTCATGGGGGAGGGGTATGATAGCCCTAGGTTCCCCCCTGCCCAACAACCCCCTGCTTCCCAGCATCTCTGAGCAGTAAAGGCAACTCTTGAGGCCACAGAAAAAAAGAGGCCTCCCAGAACAAGCTGCTTCTCATAGCTGGGTCCCTCTTGCCAGTTCCACCCACCTGCCCCTGTATATCTCTGGCTAGAGGAGAAAAAACTCGGGCCCACATAACCAAAGAGACTACCCTGCACTAGGCTACTTGCAGCTGTGTCCTTTTTGCCAATAGTATTCACCCTGGTATCTTTAGGTGGGGGAGGAGATCCTGAAGTCCTCAAGCACAAAGATGCTTCTCAGACTAGAATCCTCGCTGCAGCTGAGTCTCTCTCCCTAGTTCTGCCCATTTGCCTTGATAGCTCTCAGTGGAAAAGGAAAGTCTCAAGACAGGTGAGAAAAAGAGTGCTTTGTCTCCACAACTATATATTCAGTGGGATTCCTAACTGACCCCTCTTGTTGATTATATTAAGCTCGCCTGATGTTTTTGGAGGGAATTCCATTTGATTCATGGAAGAAATGAGCCTACCTGGACTGCATTCCATTGCTAAGTCAGAGGGTCAGGAAGCACTGGGTCTGGGAGGACTTCTTCAGTTGGGTGGGAGGATGTGAGACGTGCTATAGCTAAACTGTTCTTCTAGTACTGTGGTCTCAAACCAGCTTCTTCTTATAACCTTTCAGAGTTGTCCTTTGATTGTCTTCTGCACCTGTTTCAGGATTTATAGCTAGACTTAGCAGAGAAAATGCATCTACACTATCTCATCTGTACTGGAAATCTCCCTATGATTCTGCTTCAATTACGTTTTCTCTCTTGATTTTTAGCCAATTCTTTTGTCTTTATTAAATATCTGGTTATTTTTTATTTAATGCCAGACTGTTTTATAATACACTAAGTTATAAACATACATATAATATAGTTACATGTAAATACATATTACATATTCTCAAGAATATATAAAAATCATACAGATAACTTGAATCAATGGTTGATGGTGTCTTTCTCCAGAGCAAACTTTTTTCTACTTCTAGGAAGCAATAAAGCTAGGAGCAGGTCTCCTAATCCAATCAAGGACTGAGGTGATCTGAAAGCTGACTTCAGCCTTTGTGAAAGCTAATCCTTAAGGTGCATCCTATCCTTCAGAGTTCCCAACTAACAGCCTGGGCTGGTTTCCAGTGCCTTTCCTTCTCTGCAGGCCCTGAACCCTAATTTCATCCCCCAACTCTGTATAACTACCAAAATCTCTACTTAGAATATCAGCCTCTCTGCCACCACTTTGTTCAACCTCTTACATGCACATTTCAAATCAGTCAAGGGAAAAGCTATACTGAAATTTGGCCTCACCCCTCTGAGCTTTCCTTCTCCAAAATATGTATACCTCAACTCCTTGCTATCTGCCGTGCTTACTTTCCAAAGTCTTTAAACAGGTTTCTTTTAAAAAATATTTTCCAGTTTTTCCAGTTGTTCTCAGTTGGGAGTGTCAGCTTAGAAAAAGGTATTCTACCACCGATATGAACAGAAATTTCCCCAGTAGTTTTGTGATAAAGAAAGATGTTTCAAGCTCATTTTATAGACTTCCTGGTTCCCTTTTTCCAAGGTACCTTACGTTCCTTCTAGTGGTAATTATTATTTAGAGAACAGAGTCTGGAATTAGAAATGCTTAATGCTGTCCAGGTGGGTTTCTGAGATTTTTCTTAGTAGAGAGAACTAGGAAATATATTTTTTAAAAAGAAAATACAGGGGTGCCTGATTAGCTCACTTGGCAGAACACATGACTCTTGATCTCAGGGCTGTAAGTTCAAGCCCCACTCTGAGGATGAAGGTTACTTAAAAAAATAAATAAATAGAATAGAAAAGAAAATACATCATGAGTTCATACTGATAATTCTGAGTCAAATTTAGGATCCCAGAATTCTTACTCAATTTCTCTGATTGTATCTCTTTTCCACACCAAAATCTATGGCCTCCATTCAATGTCACTATCTACTTGCTTACAAACATATAACACATATTACAATACAATAACAATATCAATATTATTACCAATGACTATAATAATCTGATTACTAAAACCAGCTTATAATATCTTTGCAGTTGTCTTTAGGGGCATATACTATTACAAACTTACAGTCAAATTACTATGTTTCAGTCTCTTGAAATACTCTATGCTTCAGCCTAGAGCTTCAGCTCACTTATTTCATTTTGCATTTGATTTTTTTGAATTGCTCTTTTCATCTAGTTTTAATTTATTCTTGTTTTATAATATGGTAAGGCATTTACATGACTCTAAAGTCTAACCCACAAAACACAAAGTATACTCTAAGTCTAGATTCTGTACCTATTTCGTCTACCCAACTCCCTCCTTCTCCTTAGAGTAACCATTCTTGTTAGTTTCTGGTTTACCATTCCTTTGGTGGGTCTATGTAGATATACCACAATATAGATTTACATGTTTATAGGCCCCTTTCTTTGAAAACTGGTAGCATACTATACCACTGTTCTGCTCTTTGCTTTTTTCATTTAACAATATATCCTCAAGATGACCACATAGCATATACAGAGATAGTCCTTGTTCCTTTTTACAGCTACTCCCTTTATAGTACTCCATTCTGTGGATATGTTGTATTTTACCTAAATGATCTGAGCCCTGACTAAACTGCTATTCAATTTTGCTTCATGATTTAAATTCACATAAAAATTCAAATGGTCTTACTGCGATGGCCAGATGAACTAATTTGCTGCTGCGATTCTGGCCTTTGCTATCACAGCTTTAGCAAAGAAGCTAACCACATAAGCAAAAAGTCAAAGGCATGAACAAAGCCCCTACTCAAACCCCTGATAGAGATCTCAACTAGAATACACATCAAAATCAGCCACAGATCTTTAAAAAACACAAATGATGAGGCCCCTCTCACCTGGGATCTAGCATTGCATTAGTGTCTTTAAAAGCTCCACAAATGATTTTTTTAAGATTTATTTATTTATTTATTTGAGGAAAAGAGAGTGAGAGTGTGCATATGCACAAGTGGGGAGGAGAGGGAGAAGCAGATTCCCTGCTTAGCAGGAAGCGAGATGCGGGGCTAGATCCCAGGATCACAACCTAAGCCAAAAACAAGCACAAGCACTTAATTGACTGAGCCACCCAGGCACCCCAATGATTCTAATACATATGACAAATTAAGAATAAATCTTCCATATATGGTCTTAGAATTTCTAGATATTAAAGTAGCTGAATTCTTAGAACTGAAATACTGAAAACATTTCCACATTCCAAAGTTTCATCTTCAGTCAAAAATGTTTTATCTAGGGGCGCCTGGACGGTTCAGTGGGTTAAAGCCTCTGCCTTCAACTCAGGTCATGATCTCAGGGTCCTGGGATGGAGCCCTGCATCGGGCTCTCTGCTCAGCGGGGAGCCTGCTTCCTCCTCTCTCTCTCTCCACCTGCCTCTCTGCCTACTTGTGATCTCTGTCAAATAAATAAATAAAATCTTTTTTTAAAAAAAAAGTTTTATCTAATTCCTTAAAATAAAAATACAATGAGGGGCACCTGGTTGGCTCAGGTGGTGGAGCCTGTGACTCTTGATCTTGGGGTTGTGAGTTTGAGCTCCACAATGGGTGTGGAGATTACTTAAATAAATATTTTTTTAAAATACAATGAGAAAAGTTCATCATGAAAATTTATTCATACTAATGACCCTAACATGTAATGAATTAAGAATTTGTCCTAATTAGTTATAAATAAATCTACAACTATAATAAGTCATATAACACAACAAACGAGTGCTATATGCTTAAATGTTTAGGATATCCTACCATACTCAGCCATGATGATAATTAAAACTACCACAAAATAATATGGCTCTCTTATATTTTTAAAAAAATAATCATCTATCTTGAAAGACTCAATGAGCAAACGGTTCTCCAAAGAAGACATACAAATGTCCAACAGACACATTGAAAAAATGTTCAACGTCACTCAGCATCAGGGAAATACAAATCAAAACCACAATGAAATACCACCACCTATCAGTCAGAAGAGCTAAAATTAACAAGACAGGAAACAACTAATTGTGGCGAGGATGTAGACAAAGGAACCCTCTTTCACTGTTGGTAGGAATGCAAGCTGGTACAGCCACTCTGGAAAACAGTATGGAGATTTGTCAAGAAGTTAAAAATTGAGCTACCCTACAACCCAGCAATTGCACTACTAGGTATTTATCCCAAAGAAACAAATGTAGTGGTCCAAAGGGGCACCTGCACCCCGATGTTTATAGCAGCAACGTTCACACAGCCAAATTGTGGAAAGAGCCAAGATGTCTATCAACAGATGAATGGATAAAGAAGATGTGCTGTGTATATATATATACTGTGTGTGTGTATACACACATACACATACACACATAACAGAGTATTACTGAGCCATCAGAAAGGATGAATACTTACTATTTACACAGATGTGGATGGAACTGGAGGATATTATGCTGAGCGAAATAAGACAATCAGAGAAAGACCATTATCATAGGTTTCACCCATATGCTGAACATAAGAAACAGCACAGAGGACCATAGAGAAAGGGAGGGAAAACTGAATGGGAAGGCATCAGAGAGGGAGAAAAACCATGAGACTCTTAACAGTAGGAAATAAACTGGGAGTTATTGGAGGGGAGGCAGGCGAGGAGATGGGGTAACTGGGTGATGGGCATTAAGAGGGCATGTGATATGATGAGCACTGGGTATTATACACAACTGATGAATTACTGAATACTACATCTGAAGCAAATGATGTACCATATGTTAGCTAAATGAATTTAAATAAAAAATTAAGTAAGTAACTTAAGAGAAAAAAAAAAAAAAAGAAAGACTCAATAAAATTAAGGGACAACTGCTTTGGTCAAATCCTGGGCTCTGTCCTAGGAGTTTTCCTGGAAGCAATTCTCCATGATTCCCCTTACAGGTAATCACATCTGCATTCATGGCTTCACCTACCATCTACGCTGGTAACTACTTGAGCTACATTTCCAGCACAAAGCTAGACCCATGTTTCAAACAAATACTTCCTATGTCAAAAAATTAAAGTAAAAGAAACTTTCTTCATTTTCCCCAACATTTTGTCATCATGCACCCTATCTTTCAAAACTTATCAACTGTTCCTTTGCTTCACCCCATTCATCCAGCTACAAAACCACTGCCATTTTGGCCTTCTTCTATCCCCACTGCCACTGCCAATGCCCTTTTTCAAATTCCCCTAGTCCAAGTTTAATCTCCTGCAATAGCTCAGCCAAGCTCCCTGCTCTGGCCAGTTCTCCACATAACAATCCTTCATCTTCCTCAAAGGCCAATCTGATTGTGTCAAACTTACCCGGAAACCTTTGCCCGCCTTAGCACTATATACAAAGTCCATCACAATCCAACCCCACCTTACCTCTCCTGCCGCATCTCTAGCCCTGCTCCCTAGACTGAGCAGCCCAAACTGCCACAATACTGAATGTCACTCTTCTCCCTCAACACACCTGTCCTGAAGTTCCCATGACTTAGCACATCCTGACTATCCCTATATCTTCCCTCCCTCTTGCTTCCCCACCAGTAAACTACTACTAAACACCCTTTCAGATCTCAGGTAACTATGGAAACTGTGCCCACTGTTTCTGATGCTAGTTGAGTGATCCCTTCTCTGTCTTCAGACTTCTCATGTGGTTACTGATACAGAGAAACATCCCTGCCCACTCGGCAACTATGATTTTCTCAAGGACATTATCTCATTCACTTCTTTTTCTCCAGTGCCTAAAATATCACAGGTGTTCATGTAACATTTGCTGCCTAATGGGTAACAATACCAATACCAGCAAAGTTCACAACAACAAAAATTCTCAAGTTCTTACTACCACCAGCAGCTTACTACAAAGAAAGTCCAGGATGAACTCCTATATGAATCTATGATATTCTAGAGAGAAGAGCATTTCAGAAGCTAAAAGACTAAAGATAGAGCCTTTGTTCAAAGACATCTAAACACTGACTTGGCTCTATTTCCTCAGATAAGGAGGTGCCTTGTAGATGCCTAGTTTGGCTCAAAAACTAGGAAAGTCTGAGAGTTTATGTTAAGCATTTCCTTAAACATCCATATGAAGATTATTTGTATTGTGTCTTAAATACAAATAGAAATGAAGGGGTGCCTAGCTGGCAGAGTCAGCTAAGTGTCTGACTCTTTGTTTTGGCTCAGGTCTTGATCTCAAGCTCATGAGATCGAGCCCCGACTCGGGCTCTGCGCTCAGTGCAGAATCTGCTTAAGACTCTCTATCCCTCTCCGTCTGCCCCTCCCCATTCCCATGCTCCCTTGCTCTTTCAAATAAGTATATAAATCTTTAAAAAAAAAATAGAAATGAAAACTCGGAGCCTAACAGGGTAGTACAAGAGCAAAAACTGAAGAGTTCCAGAATCAATAAAACTCAACCCTGCAAAGAAACCAGGAGCCAAAAAATATGACTCTGACACAAGCTATATTTGACTCTGCTTTGTGTGGACCCTTATTTCTTACAGTTTTCTAGATACATTATTAGCTAATAATTTGAAATGTTAATCTTGTGGGAGGGATATCTATTTCCACTCAACTATAGTCCACCTGAAATGATAAAACAGCTCCATTCTCCTAAGCTCAAAATGTTGGTGTGATATTTGTTAGCATCTCCCTCTATTTTACCCCCTTCATCAAGTGTATAACCAATTCATGATACAACTGCCATGAAAGCCTTCCTAAGATTCTTCCCTTCATCTCCATTCCCACTGCTATGCTCTACCCTAAGACCAAAATAATTCATAGTAATCTTACTGCCAAAGACCTTGGCTATCTTCACAGCTTCAGAGACCTGCCCACAAAGTCTACTAAGCACCCCACAGCCAGAACGACATTCCTAGAGCACCGATGTCACCACGTTACTACCCTTTTCAAGTGTATACAATGACTGCACAGACAAGGCTACTCAGGTTTACGTTTACCAAAGGGGGGGGAGGAATAAGATTTATACTGAACTTTGTCTCATTCTAGCAGTAAGTTATATTATCCATAGATTTTTAAGTACTAGCCATCTCCATCAGACATGTTTTTCCAACAAAAATCTACCTAATATGTTTAAATATTATTTCTAAAATGTCCATTACATTTATATGGTTTGTTCAAAGATGCACTAAAAATAATCATAATGATCAGTTAACTCAGAAAAAAATCTTCATGTAAGGTCTCACGGTAACATAAAACTGAAAAAAAGGGGGCACCTGAGTGGCTCAGTGGGTTAAAGCCTCTACCTTCGGCTCAGGTCATGATCCCAGAGTCCTGGGATCGAGCCCCGCATTGGGCTCTCTGCTCAGCAGGGAGCCTGCTTCCTCCCTCTCTCTGCCTGCCTCTGCCTACCTGTGATCTCTGTCTGTCAAATAAATAAATAAAATCTTTTAAAAATTTTTTTTAACTGAAAAAAAAAATCATTTATATACTAATCCTTGTTTTGAAGAAATACAACATACTCAACTATCTTCAATATAGAAATATATTAGAATAAAATCCTAAGGCAGAAATACACATACACAAATTAGTGCATGAAAACTGGTAAAATATGAATAAGACTGATGAAATTATATCAATGCCAATTTTCTGGTTCTGCTCATACACTATGCAAATTGTTACCATTAAGAGAAACAGATGAGAGAACAGGAGATCTCTGTACTATTTCTTACAACCTTATGTGAATCTGCAATTATCTCAAAATAAAACATTAAAAAAATTATATAGGAGGATTTGGAAACATATTACAAAGTAATCAAGATAAACAAGTCAACAGAATATAACTGACAGTCTAGAAAAAGGCCCATACATCTAGAGTCAACTGACAAAGGACCCAGGACCAGTCAATAGAGAAAAAAATAGTCTCTTCAATAAATGTCACTAGAACAACTAGATATCCGCATACAAGAAAATATATAGTACCTACCTCACAGCATGTACAAAAATTAATTCAAAACAGATCAAAGACCAAAATGTAAGAACCAAACCCGTAAAACTATTAAAAATAAAACAGATGTAAATCTTCATGATCTTGGATTAGTAAATGGTTTCTCAGATAAGACAGTTAAACCACAAACAACCAAAGAAAAAAATATATAAATAAGACTTCACCAAAATTAAAAACTTTTGTATGTCAAAAGACACTCCCAAGGTTGTCTTCTTTTGTGAAAAACAACCAAAAAATTAACAGAAATTGATTGCAAATCACGTCTGATATTAGAATATCCAGAACATATAAAGAACACTTTCAACTTGCAACTCAACAATAAAAACCTGTATAAAAACCCAATAGGACCTAATTTAAAAATGGACAAAGGACGGAAGAGATAATGCTGAGTGAAATAAGTCAAGCAGAGTCAATTATCATATGGTTTTTGCTTATTTGTGGAGCATAAGGAATAACATGGGAGGACATGGGGAGATGGAGAGGAGAAGTGATTTCAGGGAAACTGGAGGGGGAGATGAACCATGAGAGACTGTGAACTCTGAGAATCAAACTGAGGGTTTTGGAGGGGAGAGGGGTAGGAGGCTGGGTGAACCTGGTGGTGGGTATTATGGAGGGCACATATTGCATGGAGCACTGGGTGTGGTGCATAAACAATGAATTCTGGAACACTGAAAAGAAATTTTTAAAAATAAATAAAAAATTTTGGGGATGCCTGGGTGGCTTAGTTGGTTAAGCAGCTGCCTTCGGCTCGGGTCATGATCCCAGCGTCCTGGGATCGAGTCCCACATCGGGCTCCTTGCTCCGCAGGGAGCCTGCTTA